>NC_057798.1:168311375-168611375 GCF_018294505.1 Triticum aestivum
TACGTTGGGAGGCAACACAATAAGCCCCTATCTTTCTCAGTGTCCGGCTGAAATTCCATAACCACAAGTATTGCGTGAGTGTTAGCAATTATAGGAGACTACAAGATAGTTGAGTATGTGAGCTTGCTGAAAAGCTCTATTGTTAACTCTTTCTGATGTTATGATAAATTGCAATTGCTTCAGTGACTGAGATTATAGTTTGTTAGTTCCCAATGAAGTTTTTGAACCATACTTGACATTGTGAATTGATTGTCACTTGGGCATAGGAAATCATATGATAAAATCTATATATGTTGTTGTTATAAGAATGATCATGATGCCCTCATGTCCGTATTTTATTTTTATCGACACCTATATCTCTAAACATGTGGACATATTTTTCGATATCGGCTTCCACTTGAGGACAAGCGAGGTCTAAGCTTGGGGGATTGATACATCCATTTTGCATCATGCTTTTATATCAATATTTATTGCATTATGGGCTGTTATTACACATTATATCTCAATACTTATGGCTATTCTCTCTTATTTTACAAGGTTTACCATGAAAAGGGGGAATGTCGGCAGCTGGAATTCTGGCTGGAAAAGGAGCAAACATTGGAAACCTATTCTTCACTGCTCCAAAAATCCTGAAACTCCACGAAACATCTTTTCGAATTAATAAGAATTATTGGGCGAAAGCAATACACCAGGGGGCCCACACCTCAGCCAGGAGAGTGGGGGCGCCCCCTACTGGGCGCGCCCCCTGTCTCCTGGACCCCCTGGTGGGCCCCCGGTGTCCATCTTCTCCTATATTAGAGCTTTTACCCTGGAAAAAATTGTGGGCAAGATTACGGGACGAAACTCCGCCGCCACGAGGCGGAACCAATCAAGGGCTCCGGCAGAGCTGTTCTGCCGGGGACACTTCCCTCCGGGAGGGGGAAATCATCACCAACGTCATCACCAACGATCCTCTCATCGGGAGGGGGTCAATCTCCATGAACATCTTCACCAGCACCATCTCCTCTCAAAACCCTAGTTCATCTCTTCTTTCCAATCTTGTATCAAAACCACAAATTGGTACATGTGGGTTGCTAGTAGTGTTGATTACTCCTTGTAGTTGATGCTAATTGGTTTACTTGGTGGAAGATCATATGTTCAGATCCTTTATGCATATTATTACCCCTCTGATTATGAACATGAATATGCTTTGTGAGTAGTTACATTTGTTCCTGAGGACATGGGTGAAGTCTTGCTATTAGTAGTCATGTGAATTTGGTATTCGTTCGATATTTTGATGAGATGTATGTTGTCTTTTCCTCTAGTGGTGTTATGTGAACGTCGACTACATGACACTTCACCATTATTTGGGCCTAGAGGAAGGCATTGGTAAGTAATAAGTAGATGATGGGTTGCTAGAGTGACAGAAGCTTAAACCCTAGTTTATGCGTTGCTTCGTTAGGGCCTAATTTGGATCCATATGTTTAATGTTGTGGTTAGGTTTACCTTAATACTTCTTTTGTAGTTGCGAATGCTTGCAATAGGGGTTAATCATAAGTGGGATGCTTGTCCAAGTAAGGGCAGTACCCAAGCACCGGTCCACCCACATACCAAATTATCAAAGTAACAAACGCGAATCATATGAACGTGATGAAAACTAGCTTGACGGTGATTCCCTTGTGTCCTCGGGAGCTCCTTTCTCATTATTAGAAATTGTCCAGGCTTATCCTTTGCTACATAAAGGATTGGGCCACCTTGCTTCACTTTATTTACTTTATTTACTTGTTACTCGTTACTATTTATCTTATCACAAAACTATCTATCACCTACAATTTCAGTACTTGCAGAGAAAACCTTACCGAAAACCGCTTATCATTTCCCTCTGCTCCTTGTTGGGTTCGACACTCATCGAAAGGACTACGATTGATCCCCTACACTTGTGGGTCATCAAGCCCAGACAAGGGAAGAAGACTTCACTAGGGGGGCCTGCCCCGAAGGGCGTCTTCACCGTGCCATGCCCGTAAACGGGCCAGCCCTCAGACGAGCTGTAAGTTAATTGTAAATACAAAGCTAGTGCTTACTCCTCCAAGAATAGTAACCAGGATCCATTCTTTGCAGTCCGGCTAGCAGCTCTTCTCGACAGAGTTCGTCTTCGGGGGATCTCCTTCCGGAGATGATGGAGAGTGAAACCCCACCAACCTCTCCGTCTCATGGGGCGGGCGACCCTAAGGTATGGTCACAGAAGAGTCCAGATTTGCCGAGGCCAGAAGCTAGTACTTCGGCCGCCCTAAGGCCGGAGCGTTCGGCTCCCACCGGTGGAGATAAGGAGGGTCCGGCATAGTTCGGAGACCGGCCGGATACACTGTCGGGCCTTCTGGAGCGAGTTGCTCTCTCGGAGGATCACCATTCATTAATGAGCACGGTGCTTAAGAAGATTTCATCCGCCACAAGCGGGTTGAATGAAGCTTTTTTGAGCCTGCTCAGAGGCTTTGAGGTATGAAACAAAATACGTAATTCTTGATTGTGGCGCACGCGCTAGGTGTGCTCCATATGGATAGTAGCCCCTGAGACTCTGGTTGCCAGCCCGAGGCGGCAAACGGAGGATCACATCATTGAGTAACGACCATACTGTGTTTATGCACAGGTAGCTAAGGGTCCGGTAGCCGACTGGTCCGTTGAAGTCGCCGAACTGAGGCGACAGATTGGAGTTGTTGATGCCGATATCACACTTGTGAACGAGCGTCTTAATGAGTCACAAGGTATGTGCTATGCTTTCCTTATTTTTTATAGGAAGAACCAAGAGGAGAATAATGTCAATGTTTATGCTTGGACTGTAGACGGAGCCGCTGCCGTGGAAGCCCTGAGGGCGGAACTTGCCCTGGCCAAGGAACAAGGCCGGGCTAGCAATGCGGCTGCCCTAAAGGCGGCCGAAGAGTTGAGAGCCGAATAGGCTGCTCATCGCCGAAGCGAAGAAATAATAGCCGAAATGGCTGTGGAGCTAAAAAATGTTGCCGACCGGTATGAGCTCCTTGAAAAAGATAATAAGGCTAATTCGGCTGACCTGAAAAAGGCCCTTGATACGGCCAAGGAGACGCGTTCCGAGATTAGGGATGCGCGGGAGGAGCTTCGACAGGCCGGAGAAATCGTGGCTGGAAACCCTTATTTGTTGCGGATGAAGTTTTTAGATCCGAAGTACGCTCCTCTGGATCGACGCTAGAGTCCTGCAGACGCCTATGCGGATTTGGCGAAGAGTACGGCTGATGCGGCCAAGTTTTTCGAGGATCAAAAAGATAATGAAGTGGAAAAGCTGTTCTGGTCGCAATTCAGCGCTCCAACGCGCACATTGCCGTTGAGTGAGAGGATGGCTGCTGTGTCTGAGCTCCATAGGTTGTCCGGTCTTGTAATGCGGTCTGTGATAGACCATCTATGGCCGAAGGGGCCTAAGCCGGACAGTTATTTTGGTTTAGTGCAACAATTCCTTGGTGTCGTATCGTGGATCGATGCCATGAAGAGGTCGGCGTGTATAGAGGGTGCATGGATGGCTCTTGCCCGCGTTAAATCATATTGGACAGATATGGAGGCCACCATCATTGTGACCCAGAATCTGGTGGGAGGCCAGGATCCGGCCGAGCACTATTTGGAGCAGGTAGTAGAAGGTGCTCGCTTAATAGAGGCTCAGTGCTCGAAGAATGTCATGTTCGAGTGAAAAATCGTGTCATTGTAAAAACAAAGTTATTTTAATTATCGAGGCTATGTTTATACTTTTCGCCCGAAAGTGTTATTGTGCCTCCTGTGCGGCCGTTTTATGTATATATGCAATCTTGAAAGTTAGCAGTCGTTGGCTTCAGCCCCCACGCATATAATGCGAGGGTGTTTGCGAAAATATGCATAATCACACTTGATCCAACATCTTGGTCCATTAAGGAGGTGATCGCACGTCGAACTAGGCAACCAGACTATATAGCTTTAACACTTTCACTTAGCCATAGGAGTTTGATGGTGGGTGAGGGAGTCCTGGATTAGGGGGTGTCCGGATGGCTGGACTATGACCTTTGGTCGGACTCCCGGACTATGAAGATACAAGATTGAAGACTTCGTCCCGTGTCCGAATGGGACTTCCCTTGGCGTGGAAGGCAAGCTTGGCAATACGATATATAGATCTCCTCCCATTGTAACCGACTCTATGTAACCCTAGCCCTCTCCGGTGTCTATATAAACCGGAGGGTTTTAGTCTGTAGGACGAACAACAATCATACCATAGGCTAGCTTCTAGGGTTTAGCCTCTCTGATCTCGTGGTAGATCTACTCTTGTACTACCCATATCATCAATATTAATCAAGTAGGAGTAGGGTTTTACCTCCATCGAGAGGGCCCGAACCTGGGTAAAAACATCGTGTCCCTTTTCTCCTGTTACCATCCGCCTAGACGCACAGTTCGGGACCCCCTACCCGAGATCCGCCGGTTTTGACACCGACATTGGTGCTTCCATTGAGAGTTCCTCTGAGTCGTCACCTTTAGGCCTGATGGCTTCTTCGATCATCAACAATGACGCGGTCTAGGGTGAGACTTTTCTCCCCGGACAGATCTTCGTATTCGGCGGCTTTGCACTGCGGGCCAATTCACTTGGCCATCTGGAGTAGATTGAAAGCTACGCCCCTGGCCATCAGGTCAGATTCGGAAGTTTGAACTACACGGGTGACATCCGCGGAGACTTGATCTTCGACGGATTCGAGCCGCAGCTGAGCGCGCTGCACTATCATGAGGGGCATGATCTAGCTCTGCCACCGGACAGTGTCCAGAAGGCCGCTCAGGTGTCCGCTCCGACCCTTAACTCGGAGCCGACTGCGCCAATCAAGGACGGATGGTTGGACACCGCCTCGACGGCTGCAATATCTACGGTGATCGAGCCGAATACCAGCTTTATCCTTTGCGAAGCTCATGACTCCAAGGTGCCGGACTCCTCTTCGGACTATGGATCTTCCGCACCCCTTCCAATCGAACTCGATTGGGCTCCGATCATGGAGTTCACCGCCGCGGACATCTTTCAACACTCGCCCTTCGGCGACATCCTGAGTTCACTAAAGTCTCTCTCTTTATCAGGAGAGCCCTGGACGGACTATGATCAGCAAGGTTGGGATGCGGACAACGAAGAAATTCGAAACCCACCCACCACCCACTTCGTAGCCACTGTCGATGATTTAACCGACATGCTCGACTTCGACTCCGAAGACATCGACGGTATGGACGCCGATGAAGGAGACAAACAAGAACTAGCGCCTATAGGGCACCGGACAACCACGTCATCCCACGATGTATGCATGGTGGACACACCTAAAAGAAATGACGACGAGGATCAAAAGGGCGCAACGAGGGATCGTTCCATCGAAAAGCAATCAAAGTGGCGGCGTAAGCGCCGCGCCAAACCCCACCTCGACAGAGACCCAGCCATAGAGCAGGGCGAACTGGCGGACGACGGACATGCCATCGAGCAACCGTCCGAACAGGGCAACTTGGATAAACAAACCGAATAACCCGTCCCCGGCGAAGATAACAGTCTGGACGACCTCACGCCGGACAAGTTGCTGGAGCAGAAGAACCTCCACCAAAGGCTCGTCGCCACTGCGCGTAGCCTGAAAAAGCAGAAGCGGAAGCTCAAAACAGCGGAAGATGCACTCAGAATTAGATGGGGCAAAGTACTCAACACTGCACACAGGTACGGCGACAGTCACCACACAAAGAGCTATCCGAAGCGAAAATTACTACCGGAATTTGATGAGGAGGCCTTATAGCCCCCACAGTCAAAAAACAAGGAAGCCACCAGGTCGGATAGACGACCCCATGACCGACATCGAGCGGCAAAGGGCGCTGCACTCAATCCGGCACGCGACCCGCACAAGGATTTGCATCAAAAAGACGGCCCAACTAGATCTATCTACGGGCCAAGAAAGCAAGCTCTAGTAAGCAATGCAATGCAACAAATATCCGAACATCGCGGCACACCCAAATACAGGGGCGCCGCACATCCCCTATGTTTCACCGATGAGGTGCTTGACCATGAATTTCCAGCGGGATTCAAGCCCGTAAACATAGAGGCATACGACGGAACAACAGACCCTGGAGTCTGGATTGAGGATTATATCCTCCACATACACATGGCTAGAGGAGATGACCTCCATGCCATAAAATACTTACCCCTCAAGCTCAAAGGGCCAGCCCGGCATTGGCTTAAAAGCCTTCCCGAAAACACCATAGGAAGTTGGGAAGAGCTCGAGGATGCTTTCCGGGAAAATTTTCAAGGGACCTATGTCCGACCTCCGGATGCAGACGATCTAAGTCATATAACTCAACAACCCGGAGAGTCAGCCCGGAAACTCTGGAACAGATTTCTTACTAAAAAGAATCAGATAGTCGACTGTCCGGACGCCGAAGCCCTAGCAGCTTTCAAACATAGCGTTCGAGACGAATGGCTTGCCAGACACCTCGGCCAAGAAAAGCCAAGAACAATGGCCGCATTGACAAGCCTCATGACCCGCTTTTGCGCAGGAGAGGATAGCTGGTTGGCAAGAAGCAGCACCAGCGACCCAAGTACATCCGAAATCAGAGATTGAAACGGGAAACCACGCCGTAGCAAGGAACAGCGCCGGATCAAGGATAACAGCCCGAAGAGCACGGCAGTCAACGCCGGATTCAAAAGCTCTCGGCGGAATCAGAAAAAGCCCCCTCCCCCAAAGATAATAGGGACGAGCTATCTAACCTCAACAAAATCTTGGACAAAATATGCCAAATCCACAATACTCCAGGGAGGCCTGCAAACCACACCCACAGAGATTGGTGGGTCTTCAAGCAATCCGGCAAACTCAATGCCAAACACAAGGGGCTCGGCATACCAAGTGAGGATGACGACGAACCCCACAAGCAGAGCACCGGAGAACAAAAGAAGTTCCCGCAAGAAGTCAAAATAGTAAATTCACTTCATGTGACAAAAGGGAAAACAGAGTGGCGCCTATGGAGAAACGCGCCATACGGCCTATCCCAGAGGAGTCCTGCCGCTGGTTGTTACAACCAATCACCTTCGATCATCAGGATTACTCTAGAGGTATCCGGAACGCAGGCTGGACTGCCTTGGTCTTAGATCCGATAATTGATGGACTCCACTTTACACAAGTCCTAATGGACGGCGGCAGTGATCTAAACCTGCTATATCAGGACACAATCCGCAAAATGGGGATAAACCCAACAATAATTTGCCATGGC
The DNA here is from genome assembly GCF_018294505.1 of Triticum aestivum. Taxonomy (NCBI): domain Eukaryota; kingdom Viridiplantae; phylum Streptophyta; class Magnoliopsida; order Poales; family Poaceae; genus Triticum; species Triticum aestivum. The sequence continues at coordinate 168,318,609 of NC_057798.1, forward strand.
AACACTTCCTTTCAAGGGGTCACGCCAGGCCCAGATACCCATTGTATGGGTTCCCTCTTGTTAGAAGTTATGTTCGGCTCCCCCGAAACCTTCCGAAGCGAAAATCTAACCTTCCACATCGCCCCATTCATAAGTAGCTATCAAGCACTACCGGGACGCGAAGCTTTCGCCCGCTTTAACGCAATACCGCATTATGCATCCCTTACACTCAAAATGCCCGGTCCACGAGGCATCATCTCATTAAAGGGAAATATCGAGTGTTCCTCGAGCGCGGACGATGGTGCGGCTGCCTTGACAGCCGCACACTAAACCAGCTTTACTAGTTAGAGCACCTAAACAGGTCGTTCAAGACCCCGGACATGGCTCGACGAGTCCGGCGTAAACATACAAAGGCTTAATAGCCGCATACCCCTGTACAAGGGGCTCCGCGCGTTTACACCAAGAGACAATAAAGCTCAATTCTACCCATTTTCTGTATTATACTTTGTTTATTTTAACATAGATTTCTCACATGATTGTTTTCAACTAAGTTCCTCTCTTTTACAGACGAACACCGTGCTACACCCGTCCAGGATACGGCACAACGGAGGCACAGGCGCAGACGTGCAGTAGGGACCCGTTTCAAGGATTCTTTTCAGATTAAGACCCTGCATAAACCTTTTTTACTGTCTTTTGTTGATAACATCCCCCGGTTTTTTGCTACAACCAAGGAGGAGGCTGGCGTCTTGGCATGTGGCCACGCCAGAATTTTGCGCGTACCTGGACACCAGGGGCTTCTTACCAAGGGCTTTTGTTCAGCCCCTGTTCATAAAGACCGAATACCTTAGGGAGTGTTCGGCGTCGCGAGTTTGGCCTTATATGCATCAGCTCCGAATCATGTCTTTGGTCAAATGTTGGGTTTGCCCGGCTCCTGTGTTTTGCTGCCTTACGTTCCGCTCTATCGGCTAAGGCGGCACCAGGAGAACTACTGCGATCGTGCCCTGGTTCGGCTAGGTGAGCACCTCAGTAGAGAAAGCCGAAAACTGACTGTCATGATATAGTGAGAGACTGGTCAACCACTCGATGACTTGCCGGAATCTTTAGGATTCCTCCGCATTAACGAAGGGCCGTTTCCCGGTCAGGCACACACGCGCCCCGAATTCGGGCGAGCGCGGTGCCCCTAGGGGCTATTCAGTAGCCCCACTGTCAAACTCCTATGGCTAAGTGAAAGTGATAAAGCATTATAGTCTGGTTGCCTAGTTCGCTGCGCTATCACCTCCTTTATAGGACCAAGACATTGGATCAAGTGTGAAAATGCGCCTTCTGCGAACACCCCCGCATTATATGCGTGGGGGCTGAAGCCAACGACTGCCATCTTTCAGGTTATATACACATATACATTGACGGCAGCACAGGAGGTATTCTAATTCTTGAAAGCACAAGTATAAAAAGCTTTTATATTCCATCAAAATATTGTTTTACAAACAGTACATGTTATTCGAACATAACATCCTTCGAGCACTGCATCTCTATTACACGAGCGCCCTGCAGAACTTCCTCAAAATAGTGCTCGGCAGGTACTCGGCTTTTGTCCGAATCCTGGGATGCAACAGCACTAGCCTTCATCTCCGCCCAGTATGTCTTGACACGGGCAAGAGCCATCTGTGCACCCTCTATGCATGCTGACCTCTTCATTGCGTCAATATGCGGCACCGCACCAAGAAACTGTTGCACCAAGCTAAAATAACTCTTCGGCTCGGGCCCTTTCGGCCACAGATGACTCACGACATGCTTCATGGCGAGTCCGGATAACCTGTTCAGCTCCGCCCATGCGGCCAAATGATCGGATACCGAAAGTGGGCGCTCTGGATTGTGGAACTGCGACCAAAAAAGTTCTCCCAATTCGTGGTCATTTAGACCCAGGAAGTGTTTGGTCGCGTCCGCGGCACTCGCCACCAAATCCAGATAAGTGTTCGCCGCACTCCACTTCCGGTCCAACGGAGCATACTTAGGATCCCCGAACTTCATTCGCAGCATATAGGGCTTTCTAGCCGTGATATCTCCGGCCTCACGTAGCTCTTCCTTCATAGCTCTCATTGCAGGAGCGAGTGTCCTTGGCCTCGGCAGTGACCTTTTCTAGGTCCTTCTGTGCCACTCTATCTTCTTTTTCAAGAAGCTTGCAACGGTCGGCAGCATTCTTCAATTTTACAGCCACCTCGACCATTTCCTTCTTGCTCTGGCAGTGAGCAGCCTGTTTAGCTTTTAGCTCTTCAGCCGCCTTTAAGGCAGCCGCATCGCTTTTCCTGGCTTGCTCCTTGGCTTGGGAAAGTTCCACCCGAAGGCTCTCCATGGCAGCGGCACCATCTGCATTAAGCGCACATGTTACAAGGTACGAGCATCAAGCTCCCCTTACCAGATATCTTCGGAGACATTACATACCTTGTGCCTCATCCAGCCGCTCATTGACAAGCGCGATGTCGGCATCGGCCACGTCAAGTTGCCGCTTTAGCTCGGCAAATTCATCAGTCCGGCTAGCCACCGAACACCTCGCCACCTACATAGGAAAGGTGACATATTATACCTGGGATTATGATCCTCTGCGCGCCGTCATTTTTGACAACGCACAGAGTCTCAGGGGCTACTATCTATACAGGGTGCATTATATATATGCGGATCTATCCAAAGGTACATCATTTCGCGTACCTCAAAACTTGTCAGTAAACTCCTGGCGGCCTCGTACAATCCGCTTTCCGCGGATGAAATCCTTCTAATCACCATGTTCATCAACACACGGTGTTCTTCTGAGATAGACGCTCGCCCGAGCAGATCCTTCAGCTCCTCCGACCGTGCACCGGACGGTGCCGGACTCGTCCGAAGACCTTTTTCGAAGGCCGGATTCGGAGAAACCCTCCGAGACGACACCTCGGGGTCGCCCGCCTCGCAAGACGGTACAGTTGGGGGAGGCGTTCCTCTCTCCATCATCTTCGGACAAAGATCCCCTAAAGATGAGCTCTACTAAGAAGGGTTGAGATCCGAACTGCAAGGTAAAATTTTGGTTATCTTCCTCAGAAATAAAACAGGGATGTCACTCATTCTAAAACCCCTCTCTTTACTTACGGCTCGGTGGAGAGCTGATCCCCTTGGGGGCGCAATGCGGCCGGGGCACCCTCCGGCACCGGACCCTCTGACGAAGATTTTTCCCCCGCTTTGAGGCCATCGCCTCCGGGTCTTCAGAGGCGGTCCTTTTCTTTCCTTGGTTAGGGGAATTCTCGATTCCTCCTTTCCTGACAGCCTCCTTCGCGGAGGCGGTAGCTTCTTGGTTCCCCTCTTCGCCTTCTTCCAAAGGCGCAATCTCCAGCATCCTGGTCAACACGGGATCCGGCGTGGTCTCAGGGAGGGGGGCCGGACACCTGATAAGCTTTGCTTTCACTATCCACTCCTGTTCAAAGGATAGCTCTTTTAAGGGCAATTTTATGATAAACATACGGATAGTGTGTCCGGGTACAGGGCTACTTACTTGAGTGTCTAGGCGATTGCAGCTCAGACCTGCGTCCTCGGACGAGTCCGGACACATTGCTTGTGATCCTAAGAACAATTTATACATCTCCATGGGAGTCATGCCCATAAAATGTTGGAGAGCTCATGGTCCTTCCGGATTAAACTCCCACAGATGGAGGGGACGATGTTTGCAGGGCAGTATGCGGCGAATTAGCATAACCTGCGCCACTACGGCCAAATGGATATCTCTTTCTAGGAGATCTCGAATGCGGCCCTGCAGCAAGGGCACGTCCTTGGACAGCCCCCAGTTAAGCCCTTTATTGACCCATGACACTAGCCGTGGTGGGGGACCCGAGCGAAAAGCAGGTGGCGCCACCCATGTGGTGCCCCTGGGAGCTGTGATGTAAAACCACTCTCGTTGCCATAAGCCGAACTCCTCTTGAAAAGAGCCCTCGGGCCATGGAGCGTCGGCAATCTTGCTTATAATAGCACCTCCGCACTCAGCGTGCTGTCCCTTGATTATCTTCGATTCTACCTTGAAGGTCTTAAGCCACAGTCCGAAGTGAGGAGTAATATGGAGGAAGGCCTCACACACGACAATGAACGATGAGATTTGGAGGATGGACTCCGGAGCTAAGTCGTGAAATTCCAGCCCATAATAAAACATGAGCCCCCTCACGAAGGGATCAATCGGGAAGCCTAGCCCCCGAAGGAAGTGAGATGTGAATGCCACGCTCTCACCGGGCTGGGGAGTGGGGATAGCCTGCCCTGGAGCAGGCAGCCTATGCGAGATTTCGCCGGTTATATACCTTGCATCTCTCAGCTTTCGCATGTCTTCTTCTGTAACGGAGGAAGGCATCCACCGGCCTTGGAGGTCAGAGCCGGACATCATCGAAGGTCCGAAGCGCCTAAATCTGGAGCTTTGGGTGTTGGAACTCGAGGCGAGAGGCAGATTTGATTGGATTGAAAGAAAGGAGTCAAGCCTTGGTCTCTTTATAAAGAGGTTGAATACCAAGAGCCCTCCCCGTGACTGTTTGGGACTCACTTTCAATTAAGAGGTCATACATATGGCACGGTTGGGTTACCCACGCCCGTATTGATGAGAATCCCGGAATAAGGGGACACGATCTCTGCATTGACAAGACGTGCCAAGGGAACCGCCTCGCTAAAACACGCTGAGGTGGGACAGTAAAACGATTCGAATAAAGGCTTGGCTGTGGCATGATGTCACGCTACGGAATACGTCAGCATATTAGATTTGTGTGAATATTATTCTCTCTACGGTGGTATGTGGAAATTATTTTGCAGAGTCGGACACTATCCTTGTGTTCAACATCTTCTATGAAGTATTCGGAGGAAGAACCCGCCTTGCAATGCCGAAGACAATTTGCGCGTCGGACTCATCGTCATTGAAGCCTGGTTCAGGGCTACTGAGGGAGTCCTGGATTAGGGGGTGTCCGGATGGCCGGACTATGACCTTTGGCCGGACTCCCGGACTATGAAGATACAAGATTGAAGACTTTGTCCCGTGTCCGGATGGGACTTTCCTTGGCGTGGAAGGAAAGCTTGGCAATACGATATGTAGATCTCCTCCCATTGTAACCGACTCTGTGTAACCCTAGCCCTCTCCGGTGTCTATATAAACCGGAGGGTTTTAGTCCGTAGGACGAACAACAATCATACCATAGGCTAGCTTCTAGGGTTTAGCCTCTCTGATCTCGTGGTAGATCTACTCCTGTACTACCCATATCATCAATATTAATCAAGCAAGAGTAGGGTTTTACCTCCATCGAGAGGGCCCGAACCTGGGTAAAAACATCATGTCCCTTGTCTCCTGTTACCATCCGCCTAGACGCACAGTTCGGGACCCCTACCCGAGATCCGCCGATTTTGACACCGACAGTGGGGCTACTATGTAGCCCCTTGTACCTTTGCATGCATCCAAATCCGGGCGCATGTGTACATGACCGCTAAACGGTCCTTTGTTAATCCGAAGGAACCCTAAAGGTGAAAGTGCAACTATCCCTAGGTGGTTTTGGTAATTCCTAACAACATATAGCTCATTGGGCTAATACCATTCCAAGACAAATATTTCAGGAAAGCTCAATGAATGGCATGACATGGATGAGGAAAGTGGATCCCTCAAAATACTAAGGATAAAAGGATTGGCTCAAGCTCAAAAGCTCAAGACTCTACATTTTATATTTTAGTGATCCAAGATCACATCGAGTCTATAGGAAAAGCCAATACTATCAAGGAGGGATGAGGTGTTGCTTAATGAGTTTCTTGCTCCATGGTGCTTAGTGATATGATCCAAAAACCCTCAACTACTTTCTCATATCCACATATGACCCAAACCAAAAGTCAAACTCAGCCCCACCGATTCTTTCTATCCGGCGCCACCGAGTTCAGATGTCATAGCCACTGCCACAAACCCTAGGCAAATCGGTCTCACCGATAGAGATCTCGATCTCATCGAGATGGGATTGTAATCTCTCTGTTTCCCTTCGTAACGTTTTGGTACCACCGAGATGAGCGATCGGTCCCACTGAGATTGCAATGTAAACTCTCTGTTTCCTTTTTGTAACATTTTGGTCCCACCGAAATGAGCGAACCGGTCCCATCGAGTTTACCTGACCAACACTCTGGTTAGCTTATTACCAAAATCGGTCTCACCGAGTTTGTGTAATCGGTCTCAACGAGATTACGTTATGCCCTAACCCTAACCATATCGGTCCTACCGAGTTGCATGTCGGTCCCACCGAAAACCCTAATAGTCACTAGGTTTACTAAATCGGTCCGACTGAGTTTGTTGATTCGGTCTCACCGAGATTGGTAAATTGTGTGTAACGGTTAGATTTTGTGTGGAGGCTATATATACCCCTCCACCTCCTCTTCATTCGTGGAGAGAGCCATCAGAACAAACCTACACTTCCAACTTACCATTTCTGAGAGAGAACCACCTACTCATGTGTTGAGGCTAAGATATTCCATTCCTACCATATGAATCTTGATCTCTAGCCTTCCCCAAGTTGCTTTCCACTCAAATCTTCTTTCCACCAAATCCAAATCCTGTGAGAGAGAGTTGAGTGTTGGGGAGACTATCATTTGAAGCACAAGAGCAAGGAGTTCATCATCAACACACCATTTGTTACTTCTTGGAGAGTGGTGTCTGCTAGATTGGCTAGGTGTCACTTGGGAGCCTCCGACGAGATTGTGGAGTTGAACCAAGGAGTTTGTAAGGGCAAGGAGATCACCTACTTCGTGAAGATCTACCGCTAGTGAGGCAAGTCCTTCATGGGCGATGGCCATGGTGGGATAGACAAGGTTGCTTCTTCGTGGACCATTCTTGGGTGGAGCCCTCCGTGGACTCGCGTAGCCGTTACCCTTCGTGGGTCGAAGTCTCCATCAACGTGGATGTACAATAGCACCACCTATCAGAACCACGACAAAAACATATGTGTCTCCAGTTGCGTTTGAATCCTCCAAACCCTTCCCCTTTACATTCTTGCAAGTTGCATGCTTTACTTTCCGCTGCTCATATACTCTTTGCATGCTTGCTTGAATTGTGTGAAGATTGCTTGACTTGTGCTAAGATAGTTAAAATCCGCCAAAGACTAAAATTGGGAAAAGGTTAAGTTTTTTATTGGTCAAGTAGTCTAATCACCCCCCCCCCTCTAGACATACTTCAAGATCCTACAAAAGGCTCCGATAAGTCTTCGAGTGGTTGAGCAGTCTCTCGCTATATCATGACAGTCAGTTTTCGGCTTTCTCTACTAAGGTTAACTAGGGCACAATCGCAATAGTTCTTCTTTGGCCGCCTTAGCGGATAAGAGCGGAACATAAGGCGACAAACCCGGGAGCCGGGCAAACCCAACATTTGACCAAAGACATGATTCGGAGCTAATGCATATAAGACCAAACTTGCGACACCGAACAGTCTCGAAGGTATTCGGACTTTATAACATATACTGGGCTGAGTAACGCCCTTTATTATGAACCCTGTATTTCCAGGTACGTGCATTAGTCTGTCATGGCGAAATGCCAATAACGGTAGTATCCTCTGTGGGTGTAGTACCCATGGGATGTGTAAGCAACAAGGGACAATAAAGAAGGTTTACACAGTGGCTTAATCTAAAGAGAAACCTTTGAGCGGGGCCCTGATGCACGTCTGCGCCTTTGTCCCCGTTGTGCCGTGCCCTGGGAGGGTGTCGCGCGAATGGTATCTGTAAGAAGAAAAACTCAGGTAGAAGAGTATGATGTAAGCGTGCGAAAAGTTGGCTATCACTAATGGATAGTAAAAGTGTAAGACATTGGCCTGTTAATAAGGTTAGGCCGGTAATTGGGCTTTATTACCTATCTATAGCCCCTGGTGTCCTCTATGGGATGATTGTTGATCAGAAATGATGTAGAATTTCTGGAAAGCATATAGGGTTATTTGAAAAGTGTTTTTCAATGGAAAACCTGGATTAAGCTACTTGAACATTGAGCATCAAGATCTATGAGGATAGATCAAAAACGCTAAATGGTACTTTCAAATGAGCACATACCTTGACATGATCTTGAAGGTGTTCAAGATGGATCAGTCAAAGAAGGAGTTCTTGCCTGAGTTGTAAGGTATGAAGTTAAGAGTTAAAGCTCGACCACGGCAGAAGAGAGAGAAAGGACGAAGGTCGTCCCCTATGCTTCAGACATAGGCTCTATAGTATGCTATGTTGTGTACCGCACCGGAAGTGTGCCTTGCCATGAGTCAGTCAAGGGGTACAAGAATGATCCAGGAATGGATCATTGGACAGCAGTCAAAATTGTCCTTGGAGTAAATAAGGACATGTTTCTCGATTATGGAGGTGATAAAGAGTTCGGCGTAAAGGGTTACATCGATGCAAGCTTTAACACCTATCCGAATGACTCTGAGTAGCAACCATTTGGAATAGCTCCAAGTGGAGCGTGGAAGCAGCATTTACAATATGACCTAGAGATTTGCGAAATACATACGGATCTGAATGTTGCAGACCCGTTGACTAAAACCTCTCTCACAAGCAAAACATGATCAAACCCCAGAACTCATTGAGTCTTAATCACATGGTGATGTGAACTAGTTTAGTGACACTAGTAAACTCTTTGGATGTTGGTTACATGGCGGTGTGACCTATCAGTGTTAATCACATGGCGATGTGAACTAGATTATTGACTCTAGTGCAAGTGGGAGACTGTTGGAAATATGCCCTAGAGGCAATAATAAATTAGTTATTATTATTATATTTCCTTGTTCATGATAATCGTTTATTATCCATGCTATAATTGTATTGATAGGAAACTGTCGATGTACTAAAGTAGGGGTACCCTAGTATCCCGAACTTGTGCACGGGCAGTTGCAGCACCCCGCGGCAAGGCTTGCCAGGCGACCGCCAAGATCCTCCGTGGCTCCTTTGGAGCCATTCAAGAACAAAGTATTCGAGCCAAGAGACAAGACTCCGGCAAGAGGAGCTTGCCGGGAAGGCCAACCAAGGCATCTCAAGGAACTTGCCGCGACGCGCCGCGCATCCCGGCAAGGCCCGGTGAGCGACAAGCTTCCGGGCGCGACAAGACAACGACCGCGGCAAGGCGCTTGCCGCAACAAGCTACCACCCTGTACCTGCGCTCCAGCACATCCACCAACGTGTCGCCCTGGGGCCTTCCCAGGCGCGCGTGGCGAGGGGCTGTGCAGCCAGCGGTGCACGGTGGCATGCGACGCTGACAAGATCGCCATCGTGGCGAGCAGTGGCGCCCCTGACGGTCCCTTTCTGCACTGTTTGGGCGACGCAGACGGGCATTTAATGCCCTTGTCCCCTGCCGTCAGGGTTAGGTAGGATACACTGCGCAAGTAGTTGTACCAACCGCAACTCTTTTTACGTTTTTACCCTTGTCTGCGTTGCCACCTGTCGGTGACCCCTTTAGCATATAAGAGGAGGCCCACGTGCAACGTAGAGGGGGTTCAGCTCATTTCAAAGCCAGAAGAACACTCACGCTCGGCCTTGTAGCACTCCGCGCTCCCGAGCAAGAACACAATACAATCAGACAAGCAGCAGTAGGAGTATTATCTCTCCGGAGAGCTCCGAAGCTGGGTAAACTGCTCGTGTGCTTCGCCTCGATCCGCTCTTTGTGCGATCTCCGCCCCCCGCCGAACCGAAAGGGGCTCGGTCCGCCGGTCCCATAGGTGTTCGTGGATCAGCTTCCCCGACATCTTTGGCGCGCCAGGTAGGGGGCGTCGAGATTGTGTGAATCCGATCCGGCGTTCACACGAGCTAGATCTTCAACCTCTTCATCGACATGGCACCGAAGAAGAAGGCTTCGGGGGCAACTGTTCCGTCCACGTCGATCCCACCACCACCGGAGCAAACGGGTGGCGGGGTAGGCACCGGCGGAAGAACGAGCGTCGACGAGGGAGCTCACGGTGCTGCCATGTCCAAGGACAAGGCTGCGCAGACCTCAGCGTCCGTACATGCACCGCGCCCATCTCAGGAGGCGCAAGACCGACAGCGTCATGGTATTCGCAGTACCATACGTTTGTTGGACCAAGATCGAGCTGGTGGGCCTCGGGGTGCTCAAGATCAGCATGCACGCCAACATGCTGGCACGAGCGAGGCACGGTCGCCCGGACGAGATACTGCTCCTTCTGACTTAGTTAGAAGTCCGAGCATATCCCGCTCCTCGCACCGTTCGCCACTGCCACCCACCACTCGAGCAGAAGCTTTGGCGCGGGCTCAACTGCTCCTAGATTACCCTCCAGCGGAAGACAAGATCGACCAATGGAGGGCCACCATTCAGAGTCTCATCAGCTTCGCCAACGGCGACACTCCACGGCAGCCGAGTGCATCGCTGCCGTGGCAGGACCGCCAGGCGCGAGCCGGTGGCGACGAAACCGGTGGGGGTGCAACCACCGTGCACTCTCCGCCCCGAAGGCCAAGATCGCCGACTCGCCGGATCCACCTCGACAGCGACTCCACTGCATCGTCGGATCCACGAGCTCGTCGCGATCAGTGCCAAGTTCTTCATGAACGACAGCAAGAAGACGCTCGTACTCGCATCGAGCGCCGAAGAGAAGCACGGCGTTAATCAGACCAGCGCGCTGGGCCCTCTGTCGACATGCATGCGCCAGGGGAACCAGGCGACTTGCCATACGCGGTAGGTTGCCCTGCGTTCACTCGTGAGCTGCGGCAAGTCCAGTGGCCCAGCACGAAGAATTTCAAGCCAGATGTACCGGAGAAGTACGACGGCAAGACGCATCCGTCGGAGTTCCTCAGCATCTACACCATCGCGGTGCAGGCTGCCGGGGGACGGGACGACAAGATCCTTGCCAACTACTTCCCACTGGTGCTCAAGCCCAATGTCAGATCCTGGCTCATGCACTTGCCGGATAACTCCATATCCTCCTGGGCTGACCTGTGCCATCAGTTTGTTGGCGCCTTCACAGGCGGCCACAAGCCTCACGGCCAAGAGAGCGATCTTCATCTGCTCGCCCAGAAGGAAAGAGAGCCCCTGCGCAAGTACATTCAGAGATTCAGCCGCGTACAGCACAACATCCCAGATGTCCACCCTGCCGCGGTAATCAGCGTGTTCCACCAGAACGTGCGAAACCGCAGGATGCGGGAGGAGATGGCGCTGTGCAAGATCAGGGACGTCAGTGAGCTATATGCCCTGGCCGACAAGTGTGCGCGTGCTGAGGAAGGGAGGAAACTCCCCGGAGAGAATACAGGAGCAGGAGGATCTGATAGTGAGGATGTTGCCCCGGCAAAGAAAAACCGGCGGCGGAACAACAGAAAGAAGAAAGGCAAAGATGTGCTAGTTGTTGAGCAATCCGGCAAGCAAGTCAAAGCTGGTAGCTCCGGCAAGGAGATTGCCGCAGGCAAAAACCACCAGGCTGTGGCGGTCGCCGACAAGCAGGACGGCACCAACAAGCAGTACTGCAAGATCCACCGCACCAAGGGCCATGACCTCCAGAGCTGCAAGAAGGTCGAGCAGCTTGTCGAGCAGCAAAAAGCTAAATACGAGCGGCGCGACAAGGAGAAGGGCCAGGAAGGTGCTGGAGGAGCCGACAAGAAATGCCCCGGCCGAGGAGGACGCCGCGGCAAGGCCAAGCAGCGGCAAGGAGACAGACCTCCCCGCGGCCGCGACAAGGATGAAGATGACGACGACGATGAAGATATGGATGATGATGAGACCGATGAGCAGGAGTTTCAGAAAGCCACAGAGGTCCTATGCGTTGATGGCGGTGCTTCTCTGCATACTTCACACCGCCAGCTCAAGCAGTGGGTGCGGGAAGTCAATGTGGCAGAACCACCCGTTGAGTCACACAGGCCTTTGAAATGGTCCAGCACGCCTATCATCTTTGATATTGAGGACCACCCTGATCGCATAACTGCGGTCGGGTGCTTGCCGATGTTGGTTTCACCAACTATCCGTAACCTCAAGGTCACTAAGATGCTAGTTGACGGCGGGGCCGGCTTGAACTTGATCTCCTCCGCGGTACTCCAGAAACTCCAGATCCCTGACAGCGAGCTCGAAGAGACCGGCACATTCCAAGGAATCAATCCGGGAAGAAGCAAGCCGAAGGGAAAGATCACATTGCCGGTGACATTTGGCAGCGAGCTAAACTTCAGGACTAAGAGGGTCACTTTTGACGTTGCTGACTTTCCATTGCCTTACAATGAGATACTCGGCCATCCAGCACTCGCCAAATTCATGGCGGCCTCTCACTATGCATACAATATACTGAAGATGCCAGGCCCGATAAGTGTCATCTCTGTCCCTAGCGACAAGAAGGATGCTCTTATCTGCGCCAACAAGATCTACCGGGAAGCAGCAGCCGCAACAGATCGCAGATCACTTGCCGTTGAAGCTCCCGGGGGAAAGAAGAAGACCAAGTCCGGCAAGAGTTCTGATGCCCACTCCGGCAAGCGCACCTCTTCGGAGTGCTGCGCTGCCGTCGAGGACGCTCCATCGAGCTCCACCGGCAAGTGTAAGAAGACAATGGTAGCTCCACCAGAGACCAAGAAGGTGTCCGCCAAGGAGGACGACACTGGTGGAACTTTCACCATCAGTGCCACTCTCGACCCTAAATAGGAAAGCGCGCTCGTTGCTTTCATGCGGGCGAACGTCAACGTGTTTGCATGGCAACCGTCTGACATCCCCGGTGTTCCCAGGAAAGTAATTGAGCACCATCTTGCTGTTTGTCCTCACGCGCGGCCCGTCAAGCAGAAAGTCAGAAAACAGGCAGTGGAGCGCCAAGAATTTATCGCTGAAGAAATCAAGAAGTTGGAAGCAGCAGGCCTTGTCAGAGGAGTGCTCCATCCTACGTGGTTGGCCAATCCTGTAGTCGTGCGCAAGGCAAACGAGAAATGGAGGCTTTGTATCGACTTTACCGATGTTAATAAAGCTTGTCCCAAAGACCCATTTCCCTTGCCGCACATTGACCAGATTGTTGACTCCACGGCCGGATATGACTTGCTTTCATTTCTTGATGCGTACTCAGGATACCATCAGATCTTCATGGCAGAAGAGGATGAGGAGAAGACCGCATTCATCACCCCATGTGGCACATACAGTTTCGTACGGATGCCTTTCAGTTTAAAGAATGCTGGTTCAACATTTGCAAGGGTTGTCCATCACGCTTTTGAGCCGCAAATGCACAGAAATGTGGAAGCCTACATGGATGACATAGTGGTCAAGAGCAAGGACAAAGCAACTCTGATCCAAGATTTAGACGAAACCTTTACAAATCTGCGCAAGATCAACCTCAAGCTTAACCCCGAGAAGTGTGTTTTTGGAGTCCCCTCCGGCAAGCTTCTCGGGTTCTTCGTGTCTCAGCGGGGAATTGAAGCCAATCCCGACAAGATCAAGGCCATTGAGCAGATTGAAGCGCCAAAGCGCGTCAAGGATGTACGAAGGCTTGCCGGTTGCGTGGCTGCTCTCAGCAGGTTTATTTCTAGGTCTGCTGAGCGTGCCCTGCCATTTTTCAAAATATTGAAAAAGGCAGGTCCAATGAAATGGACTCCGGAAGCGGAGGCTGTGCTGCAGGACTTGAAGAGATACCTGTCCTCCACTCCAACACTTGTCGCACCTAAGCCACAAGAGAAGTTGCTGCTGTATATAGCAGCAACCAATCAAGTGGTTAGTGCTGCGTTAGTAGCGCAGAGGGAGGCGGACAATGAGCCAGCAACCACGGCAAGTGCATCCAGCGACAAGCAAGGGACTTCACCAGCAAGCTCTGGTCCCGACAAAGATGGATCTGCACAGACACGTGGGGAGGTGTAGAAGAGAATGGTGCAGCACCCAGTTTACTTTGTCAGTTCCCTTCTGCAGGGGGCTAGGTCAAGGTACTCTGGTGTGCATAAATTGCTTTTCGGCCTACTCATGGCCTCGAGAAAGCTGCGCCATTACTTCCAAGCACATGAGATCACAGTGGTCACTCGTTTTCTGCTGAAGAGGATACTGCAAAATCCAGAAGCAACAGGCAGGATTGTCGAGTGGGCACTGGAACTGTCAAGCTTTGGCCTCAAGTTTGAAAGCACTTCAACTATCCAAAGCAGAGCCCTAGCAGAGTTCATAGCAGAGTGGACGCCAACACCAGATGAAGAAATTCCAGAAACGAGCATCCCCGTCAAGGAAGCAAGCAAAGAGTGGCTGATGTACTTTGATGGTGCCTTCTCGCTGCAAGGCGCCGGTGCCGGCGTGCTACTTGTCGCACCCACCGGAGAGCACCTCAAGTACGTAGTCCAGATGCACTTTCCCAAGGAGCAAGCAATGAACAATACTGCAGAGTATGAAGGTTTGCTTGTCGGTCTCAGGATCGCAGCAGACCTTGGGATCAAGAAGCTCATTGTCAGGGGTGACTCACAGCTTGTCGTCCACCAAGTGAACAAGAATTATCAAAGTCCATTGATGGAAGCTTACATTGATGAAGTGAGGAAGCTAGAAGAGCACTTTGACGGCCTGCAGATGGAACATGTTCCAAGAGCTCAGAATGACATTGCTGATGGCCTGTCGAAGTGCGCCGCACTTAAGTTACCTGTGGAACCAGGGATCTTTGTGCTCAAGCTGACTCAACCGTCTGTAACGCCATCAACTGGACAGAGCAAGAAGAGGAAGTTGGTTTCTGGTGACTACTTTCCGGCAGAGCTCCCCGAAGCCGCCGCCAAGAAGGTCCCCAAGATCAACACCAAGGATGCTGAGGAGCAGTCTGCTCCGGCAAGCCTTAGGGTTTGTTCCGTTGAAGCAGACGCTCCCGACAAGTTTTGCTCCGGCAAGCTTGCCGGGGAACATCAAGCTCCGACTGAGCCGCAGGTTCTCGCCGTAGAAGCGGATGTTCCCGCAGCAGCAGCCATGCCTTTAGTCCTTGTTGTCGAGCCGCAAGCTCCAACATGGGCACAACAGATTGTCCGTTTCCTTCAGACAGGAGAACTTCCCGAAGAGCAAGAAGAAGCAGAAAGAGTAGCCCGGCAGTCAAGTATGTACCAGTTTGTCAACGACACACTGTACAGAAGAAGACTTAACGGCGTGAAATTGAAGTGTATTCACCGGGAAGACGGACAAAAGCTGTTGGCAGAGATACATGGAGGCATATGTGGTCACCACATTGGCGCAAGATCACTTGCCGGCAAAGCGCTCCGGCAAGGTTTCTTTTGGCCGACAGCCCTCCAGGATGCAACTGCACAAGTAACCAAGTGTGAAGCGTGCCAGTTCCATTCCAAGCAGATACACCAGCCAGCTCAAGCTCTCCAGACGATCCCTTTATCCTGGCCATTTTCGGCCTGGGGGCTCGACATCCTCGGCCCCTTTCCCCGAGCTGTCGAGGGCTTTGAGTACTTGTACGTTGCAATCGACAAGTTCACAAAGTGGCCGGAAGTGGAAGCAGTGAGGAAGGTGACAGCACAGTCAGCAGTCAAGTTCTTCAGGTCGATTGTTTGCCGTTTCGGGATCCCTAATAGGATCATCACCGACAACGGCACACAATTCACGAGCCGCACCTTCATGCAGTACATCCAAGATCTTGGCGCCAAGGTCTGCTTCGCTTCTGTTGCTCATCCGAGAAGCAACGGTCAAGCGGAGAGGGCAAATGCTGAAGTGCTGCGCGGGCTCAAGACCAGGACTTTCGACAGGCTGCACAAGTGCGGAAAGAACTGGATTGAGAAGCTGCCAGTGGTTCTTTGGTCGGTCAGGACGACGCTAAATCGAGCCACTGGCCAGACACCTTTCGCTCTAGTCTATGGAGCAGAGGCAGTTCTCCCCACGGAACTCGTATACGGGTCACCTCGAGTGCTCGCTTATGATGAGCTTGAGCAAGAGCAGCTGCGACAAGATGATGCGCTGCTCCTTGAGGAGGACCGTCTTCAGGCTGCTGTACGAGCTGCTCGATACCAGCAAGCTTTGCGCCGCTACCATAGCCGCAAAGTTAATGCCAGAAGTTTCGAGGAAGGCGACCTTGTTCTTCGGCGCGTTCAGTCCGCCAAGAATTCCAACAAGTTGACACCGAAGTGGGAAGGCCCTTATCGGGTGAAACGAGTCACTAGGCCTGGCGCTGTCCGCCTTGAGACCGAAGATGGCATTCCGGTGAGCAACTCCTGGAACATTGAGCATCTTCGTAAGTTTTACCCGTAGGGCGCGGTTGCCGGAACCCATTCCGGCAACCACCTTTTGTACAAGTCTTGCCGATGTTGCATGTAATCCTTTGTACAAAGCCGGGCGCAGACCCCGTGCATAAGTAAAGCTCATGTGCCTCGCACATCTTGTCGATTTCATGCTTTTTGCTTTATATTTGCATGCGTTATCTGACACTTTGTGCAGCACCTACCCCCGGTAAGCAACAATGAGCCATAAGGCTCCATATCTTTATTTTCTCTTCTTTCTTTTTCTCAAAAAGGAAACGAAGGTTCCCTCGCACACAAGTTTGCCGGGGGGAAAGGAGAAGATAATGGTGTGGGTCAAGCATCGTTCAAGGGAGCTTACCGGAAAGCAAACGACAGAAAAGCTAAGTTGCCAAAGTTTGAGTAATCAGTTTTAAAAATTTTAAGTTATCTTCCTTGAACGACCGTGTTTTGTATGGAAAACCCGTGCGCGGAGGAACCAACTCGTAGCTAGTTGCGCCCTTACTTTGTTTCGAGTCCGCTCAACAATTTAAGAGAGCTGCGACTAGTTGCGACAAGGTTTCTTGTCGGTAGCGGCACTGCCAGCAGGCTGCTGATGTTCCGCACTCAGCGCTCGTGGCTAAGGTGCCTGCACCGGCAAGTTCCCTAAAAGCGT
This sequence comes from Triticum aestivum, assembly GCF_018294505.1. Classification (NCBI taxonomy): domain Eukaryota; kingdom Viridiplantae; phylum Streptophyta; class Magnoliopsida; order Poales; family Poaceae; genus Triticum; species Triticum aestivum. Next base: position 168,335,364 of record NC_057798.1, read on the forward strand.
AGGGCAAAAACATACAAAGGAAGGGATCAAGTGAAGGAAATAACATAGCAAATCTCTACCCAAAATGGAGTTATATTACAAGATAACTTGTCGCAGCATCTAATAGATTGTTTCTCATAACATGACCAGCAGCGACAAAGAAAAAGAAAAGATGGGCGGCCTAATCTACGCGATCGCCCTCAACCCTCTTGATCGCGCTCACCTTGTCCACGATGGGTGCGACAAGGGCCTTGAGCGCTTCCACGTCAGCATCCGGCGGCAAGGACTTGAGGACGTTGGTGAAGTTGAGGCCTGGGTTGCGGAAGGCCACCTTCATCAGCACCTTCTGGAGAGCCCCCGCACAGATCCTGCACGACTCGTCGGCCAGCTGCTTCGGGATCTTTTCCCGGAGTCGCTGGAGAGCCGTCGCCACGCCTTTGAAGAACAGGCTGAGCTTGGCACTGGGTTGGAGATGCTCGTCGGAGGGATACCCAAAATCCTCCATCCCCAGCTGCGCCAACTCCCCGTCGATAGTTGCGGCAGCATCCACAAGACCCTCGATCCAGTGCTCCACAGTCTCCCGGAAAGCATCATGGGCGGCAGCAGCATTCGTCAGCAGCGCCTCGTCGGCCTTGATCTTCTCCTTCAAGGCCACCTCCTGCTCCCTGGCGCCATCCAGCGTCTGAGTCAAGGTGGCCAACTTCAGTTCAAGATCCGCATTGGAGTCCTTGGCGGCGCTGAGCTCTTTGCTCCTCTCAGCAAGAAGACCCTGCAGCTCACCATGAGCGGCAGCATCCTTCTTGCGCTGACGCTTGAGCACGGCAAGCTCCTCGCCGCTCGCCCTGAGATCGGCTTCCAGCTGCGCCACCTTCGCCTCCAGCTCCTTCTTGGTGGCCTCGGCAGCTGCGGCAGCATCCCTTGCCTCCTTGAGAGCCCCGCCAATTGCTTGCTCGCGCGCGGCAAGCTCCTCCTCGTGGCTGTCAAGGTTGACCTTGCGCTGCGCCAACTCTCCTTCCTGCGCAAATAGATTTTCGGCGACAAGCCGTTGCTTCTCTTCAACTTCAGCCTTCTCGAGGAGGAAGGCTTTCCGCTCCTCGAGAAGTCGCTCCCGCTCCTCCGCCAAGGATCGGAGAGCTTCCTACCTCAGACCCCGAAGTTCCTCCGCGCGCTTCTCAATATCCACTCCCGCCTTCGCGACAAGCGCCTCTCGGGATGCTAGCTTGGCTTGGCGGGCGCGGTAAAGGGACAGCAGCTTCCGCAGCAACCGCTCCTCCTCAGGCTCGTCGCTGCTGCTGCTTGGCGCGTCGACCAGCGCCAGCCTAGCGGAGGCGAGCACCTCTTCGTCAAAAGTTTCTCCTTCAACCGGCGCCCTAGAGCTCAACGCCCAGGGGAGCTTGATGAAGACGCCATCGCCGGCCTTCAAGTAGGCGCCGGGCTGGGGCTCTTTGGAGCCTGGCGCTGCAGCAGCGGCAGAGGGATCGGCGGTCGGAGCAGCGCCTGGCGCTCCTGCGGCCTCGGGGCCGTCAGTGCGATCGCCGGATTCCTCGCCAGCTTCTGCGACGGCAGCCTTGGCGGCCTCTTCACTGGCGGGATCATCAGCGCCGGCCTCTTCTTCGGTGGCAGCGGCGTCGTCGTTGTTGCCGCGCGCGTCCTCCTCGCCGGCGGCCTCGGTCTCCATTGGATCCGCAGCAGGTGGATCTGACGACCGAAGAAGGGAGAAAGGTCAAGCAAATATTCAAAAAGGAAATCAGAAGAAGAACCCAAGGGAAGTTTTCAGGCAAAAGGGTTACCTGTGCTAGGATCTGCAGTCGTGGTCTCAACCACCGGAGGATCACTGGCGCTGTCCCTTGCCGGAGAACTGCCCCTTGCCGGAGAATTCTCCCTCGCCGGAGAACGCTCCCTTGCCGGGGAATCCTCCCTTGGCGGTGTAGTCGAAGCAGATGGCACTTCGGGAGCGGCCTCCGGGCCCTCCTGGTGAGGCTGCTCTGCTCCTACACAAACCAACAGACAGATATCAGCAAAAGAAGAGCACCAATGCGCTCCTGAAAGCAGGAAGTAAGTTATACACTTACGCTGGGGGCTGCGCTGGGGGCTGCTTTGGTGAATAGTTGCCGGGTCCGGCAAGGTGGTCTCAGGCGCGTCCTCTGCTGTCGCGGTGGGTTCATCCTCGATGACAATCACCGGGACCTTGGCTCTCTTCACCGCTCTCTAGGCCAGAGTCCTGAAAAGGGATGAGTTCAGAGTAAAGCAAATCAGATACAAGACACACATCAAGAAGTGAAGAATTACAAGTACAACGAGGGATCTTACTCTTCTTCTTCATCGTCGGAGCTGAGCGCGGAGAGATTGAAGTCTGGCTCGCCTCCGGAGCGACGAGGCGGAGGAGTGGGTTCCCTTGTCCGCTTGGCAGGAGCAGGCGCGGTGGACCGGGAAGACCCCGCTCCAGTTGCCGCAGCGGCGTGAGGTGCTCCCGCGGCAACAGTGCTTGCCGCGGTCGAGCGCGTCGCGCGCTGCGATGGCTGTTGACTCGTCTGCCGCCCCGCCACGTCCCCGGCCCTGCGGAGATGCCTTCTTGGTGGAGTTGGGGGCACCGCTTGCGGCGAGCTGGCTGAAGGTGGGGAGAAGGAGGAGCCGATCTGCAACGGGTCGCCCGCGCCCTCGGCGGGCTCGCTCGACTCAGACCCAGGCCCGACAAGTTCTTCCTCGCCGACAAGCTCTTCTCGCTCGGCAAGGCTTGCCGCCTCTGCTGCCTCCGCCTCCTCCAAGGTGAATCCAAATTCGCCCGCGGCAGCTGCTGCCGCCGCCTCCTCCAGCCTAGAGGCGATGCGCTGCATCTCCGCGTCGGTGGTGTCGCGAGTGAGGCTCTTCTGCTCATCGGGGCGGACCGGCACTTCGACCAAGCTGTCGAAGAACTCATGCACGACGTCGTCTGCGGGCTCTTGCCAAGTGGGAATGATTCCGTGCGAGTCGCACAGCGGCATCATTGCGCGGATGTGGTCGAGCGAGGAATTGTTGCACAACGGGACGACGCTCCTCGGCAGCATGAACGGGTGTTGGGGATCGCGCTTGAACAGCTCCAGAAGTATCGCGTCGAGCTCCAAGATAGTGAAGTTGAAGTTGAGGCCCGGGCGCAGCCTCATGATATCCGCCGAGTTCTGGAACTCCCAAGCGGGTCTCCCCCTCTCCTGAAGGGGGGCGATGCGGCGGCGGAGAAAATCTGTGCCAACGGCGCCTACGGTGAGCCCGGCAAGCCTAAGGCGCAAGATTCGGGTGACGGCAATCTTCAGCCTGTCATCTTCCGGGGCCACGTTGCTCCAATCATTGCCGCGTACTATTGGGGTTTGGCGCCGGGCAGTGAATGGCTGCAGGTTCTCCTCGACGATCCAGCACCAATCTGCTCTCCACTCCTCCCACTTGCTGCGGAGCTCTCCCTCCAGATAGGCTTCCTTCTTGCCGACCCTCGAGATCCAGGCGATTCCGCCGGCAAGGGACTCTCCTCTCTCGACTCGGGGGATAAAGAAGTGGCGGAAGAGGGCGACATTGGGATGGACTCCGACAAAGTTTTCGCAGAGATGTGCGAAAACTGCCATGGTCAGAACGGCGTTGGGGGTGAAATCAAGGAGGCGGAACCCGTAGGTGTTCATGATATCGCAGAAGAATTCAGAGAAGGGCGGGCAGAGCCCGCAGTAGAAGAACAGCGCGAAGAATGGGTACCCGTTTGGAGCCAGTCTCGAAGCAGCGGCTGAGAGTACCCTCGTGCGCGGATGCGCTCGCGTCTCCGTCGACCAGAAGAGGTAGTAGTACTCCCTCAGCTCCTTCGCGTCGAGCTGAGGGGGGGAGATGGCCCGCTTCTTTCGCAGCGCCGTGAGCCGCTGCGCCTCGGCTGACTTCACGCCCTTCCCCTTGTCGGCTTTCGGAGCCATGGCGGAGGTGGCGGGGGAGATCAGCAGCGTCGGTGGCGCTGGTGGCGATGGGGGGTGGAGCGCTGCTCTCTTTCGACTTTGGGAAGAAGGGGGGAGCAGCGGAGATTTCTGAAGATTGGAGCAGTAACCGGCGAGGTGAACGAACTGCCCCTGTTTCCCCTGCTTATAAAGAGGGAGGGGCGGACGTTTCGCCCTTCCGAATAAAGAAACCACCCACGATCTCTCCCACGATGCCGCATTCGACGCGTGCCGTTGGGGAGGGCGCGGTGGATACGGAGTAAGATTCAGCGTAATCCAGGCCGCGCGTGCCCGTGCCCTGTTTTGGGCCTGGCCCAACAGCGCTCGGCACTGTGTGGCCCAGGCCCGGGGGCTCCTGTCGGTGTACTAAAGTAGGGGTACCCTAGTATCCCGAACTTGTGCACGGGCAGTTGCAGCACCCCGCGGCAAGGCTTGCCGGGCGACCGCCAAGATCCTCCGTGGCTCCTTTGGAGCCATTCAAGAACAAAGTATTCGAGCCAAGAGACAAGACCCCGGCAAGAGGAGCTTGCCGCAACAAGCTACCACCATGTACTTGCGCTCCAGCACATCCACCAACATGTCGCCCTGGGGCCTTCCCAGGCACGCGTGGCGAGGGGCTGTGCAGCCAGCGGTGCACGGTGGCATGCGACGCTGACAAGATCGCCATCGTGGCGAGCGGTGGCGCCCCTGACGGTCCCTTTTTGCACTGTTTGGGTGACGCAGACGGGCATTTAATGCCCTTGTCCCCTGCCGTCAGGGTTAGGTAGGATACACTATGCAAGTAGTTGTACCAACCGCAACTCTTTTTACGTTTTTACCCTTGTTTGCGTTGCCACCTGTCGGTGACCCCTTTAGCATATAAAAGGAGGCCAACGTGCAACGTAGAGGGGGTTCGGCTCATTTCAAAGCCAGAAGAACACTCACGCTCGGCCTTGTAGCACTCCGCGCTCCCGAGCAAGAACACAATACAATCAGACAAGCAACAGTAGGAGTATTATCTCTCCGGAGAGCTCTGAAGCTGGGTAAACTGCTCATGTGCTTCGCCTCGATCCGCTCTTCGTGCGATCTCCGCCCCCCGCCGAACCGAAAGGGGCTCGGTCCGCCGGTCCCGTAGGTGTTCGTGGATCAGCTTCCCCAACAGAAACTCAGATACATGTGTGGGTACATAGACAACACCATGTCCCTAGTAAGCCTCTAATTGACTAGCTCGTTGATCAATAGATGGCTACGGTTTCCTAACCATGGACATTGGATGTCGTTGATAACGGGATCACATCATTAGGAGAATGATGTGATGGACAAGACCCAATCTTGAGCCTAGCACAAAGATCGTGTAGTTCGTATGCTAAAGCTTTTCTAATGTCAAGTATCATTTCCTTAGACCATGAGATTATGCAACTCCCGGATACCGTAGGAATGCTTTGGGTGTACCAAACATCACAACGTAACTGGGTGGCTATAAAGGTGCACTACGGGTATCTCCGAAAGTGTCTGTTGGGTTGGCACGAATCGATACTGAGATTTGTCACTCCGGTTGACGGAGAGGTATCTCTGGGCCCACTCGGTAGGACATCATCATAATGTGCACAATGTGACCAAGGGGTTGATCACGGGATGATGTGTTATGGAACGAGTAAAGAGACTTACCGGTAACGAGATTGAACAAGGTATCGGTATACCGACGATCGAATCTCGGGCAAGTACAATACCGCTAGACAAAGGGAATTGAATACGTGATTGATTGAATCCTTGACATCGTGGTTCATATGATGAGATCATCGTGGAACATGTGGGAGCCAACATGGGTATCCATATCCCGCTGTTGGTTATTGGCTGGAGAGTTGTCTCGGTCATGTCTGCATGGTTCCCGAACCCATAGGGTCTACACACTTAAGGTTCAATGACGCTAGGGTTATAGGGAATAGATTTACGTGGTTACCGAATGTTGTTCGGAGTCCCGGATGAGATCCCAGACGTCACGAGGAGTTCCGGAATGGTCCGTAGGTGAAGATTGATATATTGGACGAAGGGTTTTGGAGTCCGGAAGTGTTTCGGAGGTACCAGGTGATGACCAGCATGACCGAAAGGTGTTTCGGGAGCCCCGACAAGTGTTGGGGGGCTTCATGGGCCAAGGGGAGGGGGCAAACCAGCCCACTAAGGGGATGTGCGCCCCCCTCACCTATTCCCACGTGACCCGGGGGTTTGGGGCGCCCCATCTAGGGTTCCCACCTCCTGGCTTGGGGGCCAAGTCACCCAAAGGGGAGATCCCATCTGCCCTAGCCGCCGCCCCCCTAGGGGAAACCCTAGGGCGCCTCCCCCTCTCCCTTCCCCCTATATATAGTGGAGGTTTTGGGGCTGCCCAACACATGAGTCTCTCTCTCCCAAGGCGCAGCCCTACCTCTCTCCCTCCTGGTCTCTTGCGGTGCTTGGCGAAGCCCTGCTGGAGTGCCACGTTCCTCCACCACCACCACGTTGTCGTGCTGCTGCTGGACGGAGTCTTCCCCAACCTCTCCCTCTCCCCTTGCTGGATCAAGGCACCGGAGACATCATCGGGCTGCACGTGTGTTGAACGCGGAGGCACCATTGTTCGGCGCTTAGATCGGAATCAACCGTGATCTGAATCGCTACGAGTACGACTCCTTCATCCGCGTTCTTGTAACGCTTCCGCTTAGCGATCTACAAGGGTATTTAGATGCACTCCCCTTCCCCTCATTGCTAGATTACTCCATAGATTGATCTTGCTGATGCGTAGAACATTTTGAATTTCTGCTACGTCCCCCAACATAGACATACTTCAAGATCCTACAAGTGGTATCAGAGTTTTGGTCTCCATTTGCTTTGATTTCCATAGCTTTGGGTGGTCATAGCCTTGGTTTCACAACCTAGGAGAGTATGGCGTCTAGCAAGGGAAATTACCACCGTAGAGGTCCTTACTTTGATGGTACGAATTTTGCTAGTTGGAAGCATAAGATGAAAATGCATATTCTCGGACATAACCCCGCCGTTTGGGCTATTGTGTGTATTGGCTTGCAAGGTGAATTCTTTGATGGGAGAGAACCAAACCGTGAAGCTAACGTGGATGAGTTGAAGATGCTGCAATACAACGCTCAAGCTTGTGATATCCTCTTCAACGGATTGTGCCCCAAAGAATTCAACAAAATCAGTCGTCTTGAGAATTCAAAGGAAATTTGGGATACTTTGATTGATATGCACGAAGGTACCGACTCCGTTAAGGAATCCAAATTGGATGTGCTCCAAAGTCAACTTGACAAGTTCAAAATGAAGGATTGTGAAGGTGTCGCTGAAATGTACTCTAGGCTTGCTCTTATCACAAATGAGATTGCGGTCTTAGGAAGTGAAGAGATGACTGACAGGTTCATCATCAAGAAGATCCTAAGAGCATTGGATGGAAAATATTATACCGTGTGCACATTGATCCAAATGATGCCAAATTACAAGAATCTCAAGCCAACGAAAGTCATTGGAAGAATTGTTGCTCATGAGATGTCACTCAAGGATAAGGAGGAACTTCACAACAAGTCAAGTGGTGCTTACAAAGCCTCATGTGAAGCTCCTACATCATCAAGTGAGAAACAAACCTTCAATGAAGAATTGAGCTTAATGGTGAAGAACTTCAACAAATTCTACAAGAGTAGAAGCAAAGAGAGAAGCTCTAAGTCAAGGTCCTACAATGACAAAAGATCTTCTAGTCGAGAGCGCAATTGCTACAATTGTGGGAGACTCGGACACTATTCCAATGAGTGTACGACACCCTACAAAAGAAGAGAAGATTCTCCCAAGAGAAGAAGTAGAAGAGAAGAATCACCGCCAAGAGAGAGGAGGAGTAGAGATGATCGTTGTGAACGAAGAACATCGCGGAGAAGCAAGGATTCGAAAAGGAAGGACAAGTCATCAAGGAGCTACACAAAACAAAGACATCAAGCTCATGTTGGTGAATGGGTATCTGGTTCCGACTCTGAACATCACTCCGAGAGAAGTTATCACTCCGACTCCGAGCATACTCAAGATGAAGGTGTTGCCGGTCTAGCACTTGTGTCAACCAACTCCTATGACATATTTGATTCACCAAATGAAGGACTTGGAAGATGCTTCATGGCTAAAGCCCCTAAGGTAACACACCCCGAGTATGTTGATTTCAATAGTGATAAGATGACTTGTTAGGTGATGATGATTTACTTGTTGACAACTCTAGTGATGAATACTATGATGAAACGTCAAATAATCATGCTAATCAAGATAAAACGAATGACAATGATAAGGAGAATATTGAGCTTCTAACTAAAGAACTAAACACTCTTAAGTTAGCTCATGAAACTATCTTAGAAGATCATCGAGAACTTTTAAGAGCTCATGAGAAGTTACGATTTGAAAAGCGCAACCTTGAGCAAGAGCATGAGTTCTTAAAGGAAATCAATGATGATCTCCGTAAGAAAAGTTCTTCTTACATTGTCAAGCGTTTACTCTTATCTACTTATATGCCTCAAGTCAAGTCTAGTAACAAAACAAGAAGGATTCTTCCTCTAGTAGTAACAATCATCATGTTAAATCCAATATTGTTGCTTCTAGTAGTTCTCTTGATTCCACTAATGATTCTCTTAGCCAAGTTACACTTGAGCAAGAAAATAGCCTATTGAAGGGAATTATAGAGAAAGGTGTTTACAAAAGCCTTGCCGGGAGTAAGAAATTTGAGGAAATTGTACGCAAGCAAGGAAGGCACCGGAAGAACCAAGGTGTTGGTTTTGAACGAAAGTTCAATGCCAATGGAGTTGAGTGGGAAGAAGATCAATATCCCAAGACGAAGTTTGTTCCTCAACAAGAGAAGTATGATCCTACTTCCTTCAAGGGAACACAAGCTCAAGATGATATTCCACCACAATACCACAAGAAAAAAGGCAAGGACAAGCTTTAAGAGGAGATTTATGCATTTGAAGAAGCTCCTAAGACCTTGGTCAAGTGGGTTCCCAAGACAATGTCAAGTTCTACTTCATCAAGTACGACTACAACTCCAAGGATTCCCATCAAGATGATGTGGATCCCGAAGAAGAAGAACTAGAGAGCTCTTGAGGTGACTCCGCCAACATTCTTCACTCATATCATTATGACAAGGACAAGTGCAATCAACTTCCACATCTTGCACTAGTTCAAGGAGTCACAAACCCTCTTGTTGGTAAGACAAGGGACAAGGTAACCTAATGCTTTCATGGACATCATCTTGTGTGTGGATCACTCTATGTCTATGGATATACTTGTTTGTTCCTTGTGGGACTAACCCGTGTAGGTATTGAAAGTGCAACTCACTCCAAAGGATTGCTCCAAATGATCTTCATCAACATTGAGCATCCACATCTTCAACACCTACATAAAGTCATCATCGACAAAACCCAAGGTTAGTTCATCCCTCTAAGGGGGGATCTCACATCTAGGGGGAGCTTAACTCTAAGAATTGAGTCAAAACAACTCTAATGGTGTGAACACATCAATGCATTATGTAAAAGTGGTAACCCCACTTGAGCTTAAACGATGAGTATGACCTATGATCAAATGTTCTCATTTGACTCCTAAGTCAATATACTCATATATAGATGACCTATCATCGCCAATTGTTTGATAGATGCTAGAATTGGTTGTGCATGCTTTGCCACATATTTCATTTGCCATTTTATTGTGTGAGCATGTTGGTTGCATATTTAACTCATTCGAGGACATCCACTTGTTGCTTTGATTGATTGGTTTCTTTTCTTTTGCCAAGTGGATGAACAAGAATGCCTAAGAACCTTCTCTAGCTATCTATGCTTTTCTTGTCTCAAACTCTATTCATGCTACATCATAAAATTTGATCAAGTCAGATTCGAACCACTCTGTGTGAGGAGCACTCGGAGTCCTCGATTCGTCATAGACTTAAACTTCCAAAACTTCTTTGTGCGTTTTAGTCTGACCGATTCTTCCATTTCGGTCATACCAAGATCACTAAGTCAATCTAGGTTTTCAATCTCGGTGCAACCGATTTGAACTTTTTGGTCTCACCGAGTTGCTGTAACTATCAACAGTTATGCATCTCGGTGCCATCGAGTTGTTCCACTCGGTCACACCGACAGGGTCGGGCTATATATACTCGCGGGCAAAAATTTGGAAAACTTTCTCCAAACCCCTTCGCCCGCGCATAGCTCGCTCTGCCTCCAAGGTCTCCGGATCGTCGACTTCGTCGCCAGCCGCCTCCTGTCGCTGGTCTCCGCCGCCATCAATGGAATTCAACCCCGCCGTTGCCGCCGTAGCGAGTTCATTGCCAAGCTAGGGTATGGACTCGATCACAGTGCTATCCCCGTCTGATTCCTAGCACATTGTGTTCATCATGATTCTTGCCACGATTGAAACGATTCTATCCATTCAAAACAATCCTTAGATTAGAAGTGATTTGGAAATTTAGGGTTAGGTTTCCACTGAAACCATCTCGGACGCACCGAGTTGTAGAACTCGGTTCCACCGATTCAGCTAAGGCCATTGCACAAGTGATTCTCGGTCTGACCGAGAATTGCAAATCGGTGTGACCGAGTTCAGGACTTTGTGAAACCCTAGCAGTCTCGGTGCCACCGAACTGTGACTCGGTCTGACCGAGTTCACTAGTTTAGGTTCCAAAAGCTGGTTCGATATCACCGAGTTTACAAATCGGTTGATCCGAAATGCTTTCTGTGGAAACTAAAACTAAGTTTTTGAATCATTCTTTTGCAAAAACTTCTGTATTTTGTGATGCTCATCCATTCTATCTCATCTATAACTATTCAGGGTCAGCAGTCAGTGTTTGTAGTATGTCAGACCAAAGTGACAGCCAGAACCAGTCAGAAGAGCAAATTCACATGAGTGAGGGCACTAGTCCCTCTAGCACCTCAGATGATGGCAGCAGGAGCACCCCAAGCAACTTGCCCAAAGCTGCCACCAGGGCAAGAAAGAAGAAAACCTCAGACTCTGAGGATGAAGACTATGTGGCAGAAGAGGATGAGGCCACTTCCAAGAAGAAAGTGCTCAAAAAGGAATATGGCACAGCTGCAGCCACTAAGCCTGGTATGAAGATCAAGGTGCCTGCAAAGAGGACTCCCATGTCTAAATCCAGAGCCTCTACTCATGTACCAGAGACATCTGATCCCAAAGAGGCTGCTGCAGAAGGGAAGAAGAGGAAGGAAAGGGTCAAGAAGACCATGGCCAGAGTTGTTGGACAGCCTTCCATGATGGAAGAGGAAGAGGAAGAAGAAGCTGCTGCTCCAGCACCTAAGGCTCAAAAGCTTATGGGTGATGCTATTAGGTCATGAGCCTCATAGTTGAGACTATCAAGAGGACAGCAGCGGACCAGAAGAGAAGCTGTGGGTATGCCCCACAAATCCAGGAGCTGATTAACTGATGGGCATAGTCACATACTTGTTGGATAAGGAACACTTTGCTATCTATCCAGACTTTGAGGACAACAAAGTGGTGATGAATGAAGATGAACCATCTTCAGTGCAAGCACAAGAGAAGAAGGAGAAGGCAAGGACAGAGAAGGCTACCAAGATGCCAACAATGGAAGAGGCATCTCAGTACTTTTTGAAGAGCAAACAAGATCAACTAGGCTACTTGATTGCATCCACTCTGAGGATTGAGAAAGGGCTGGCCACCTTGACTCAAAACCAGGAGAGCCTGGAGAGGATCATGGAGCAGAAGTTCTATGACTTGGATGTGAAGGTAACTGAGATCCAGTTTGTTATTGAGTAGCTTCAGGATGATATGCAGGAGAGGAAGGGCAAGACAACCACAGATGCATTTGCCAGAGTGCCTAGAGCTCAGAGATCAGCTGCAGTGCCAGTGACAGACACCATAGCCACTTCATCTGCCCCAGCTACAGCTCCAGTGAAACCAGCTTCAGCACCTACTCCTCCAGCTCCATCCACATCAACTGAAGTCTTCGTCCAAGGAGCCATCTCTACACCACCACCTGAAGATCAAGCCTGAGAGTCGATCTAGCACTATGCATTTTCTATGAACTTTTTGGTAACTTGTTGCCAAAGGGGGAGAAAAATGTATAGATCATAGGCTTCAAGAGAGAGAGTTTGCTTTTGTTCTCTCTTGCTTTGGTGGTTGAACTTTATTTGCTTTTGCTTGCTTGAGATACTACTTTATTGCCTGTGTGATACAATGATGATCATGTGTTTGATCATATGCTACATTTATGCTTGTTGGATGACATTATCTCATTTATCTCTATGTGATCATTCACTTTGCTTGGTGATGAGTGCATGTATTCAATCTTTATTATTTTGAGCTCTCCACCAAGATGTATGTGACATGGAAGAGTAACCCATGAGCCTAACTCTTTGTGCATTTGCAGTCCAAAGCAAATCTTAAAACTATGCACAAATTTAGGGGGAGCTCTTGCTTATCACATAGTTCTCAAAGCGACAATGTTTTTCAATCTTATTATCATTTGTCGAAGTTTTGATCTATATGTTGTCATCAATTACCAAAAAGGGGGATTTTGAAAGTGCAACTATCCCTAGGTGGTTTTGGTAATTCCTAACAACATATAGCTCATTGGGCTAATACAATTCCAAGACAAATATATCAGGAAAGCTCAATGAATGGCATGGCATGGATGAGGAAAGTGGATCCCTCAAAATACTAAGGATAAAAGGATTGGCTCAAGCTCAAAAGCTCAAGACTCTACATTTTATATTTTAGTGATCCAAGATCACATTGAGTCTATAGGAAAAGCCAATACTATCAAGGAGGGATGAGGTGTTGCTTAATGAGTTTCTTGCTCCATGGTGCTTAGTGATATGCTCCAAAAACCCTCAACTACTTTCTCATATCCACATATGACCCAAACCAAAAGTCAAACTCGGCCCCACCGATTCTTTCTATCCGGCGCCACCGAGTTCAGATGTCATAGCCACTGCCACAAACCCTAGGCAAATCGGTCTCACCGATAGGGATCTCGGTCTCACTGAGATGGGATTGTAATCTCTCTGTTTCCCTTCGTAATGTTTCGGTACCACCGAGATGAGCGATCTGTCCCACCGAGATTGCAATGTAAACTCTCTGTTTCCTTTTCATAACATTTTGGTCCCACCGAGTTTACCTGACCAACTCTCTAATTAGCTTATTACCAAAATCAGTCTCACCGAGTTTGTGTAATCGGTCTCACCGAGATTACGTTATGCCCTAACCCTAACCATATCGGTCCTACTGAGTTGCATGTCGGTCCCACCGAAAACCCTAACGGTCACTAGGTTTACTAATCGGTCCGACCGAGTTTGTTGATTCGGTCTCACCGAGATTGGTAAATTGTGTGTAACAGTTAGATTTTGTGTGGAGGCTATATATACCCCTCCACCTCCTCTTCATTCGTGGAGAGAGCCATCAGAACAAACCTACACTTCCAACTTACCATTTCTGAGAGAGAACTACCTACTCATGTGTTGAGGCTAAGATATTCCATTCCTACCATATGAATCTTGATCTCTAGCCTTCCCCAAGTTTCTTTCCACTCAAATCTTCTTTCCACCAAATCCAAATCCTGTGAGAGAGAGTTGAGTGTTGGGGAGACTATCATTTGAAGCACAAGAGCAAGGAGTTCATCATCAACACACCATTTGTTACTTCTTGGAGAGTGGTGTCTCTTAGATTGGCTAGGTGTCACTTGGGAGCCTCCGACGAGATTGTGGAGTTGAACCAAGGAGTTTGTAAGGGCAAGGAGATCACCTACTTCATGAAGATCTACCGCTAGTGAGGCAAGTCCTTCGTGGGCGACGGCCATGGTGGGATAGACAAGGTTGCTTCTTCGTGGACCCTTCTTGGGTGGAGCCCTCCGTGGACTCGTGTAGCCGTTACCCTTAATGGGTTGAAGTCTCCATCAACGTGGATGTACAATAGCACCACCTATTAGAACCACGACAAAAACATATGTGTCTCCAGTTGCGTTTGAATCCTCCAAACCCTTCCCCTTTACATTCTTGCAAGTTGCATGCTTTACTTTCCGCTGCTCATATACTCTTTGCATGCTTGCTTGAATTGTGTGAAGATTGCTTGACTTGTGCTAAGATAGTTAAAATCTGCCAAAGACTAAAATTGGGAAAAGGTTAAGTTTTTAATTGGTCAAGTAGTCTAATCACCCCCCTCTAGACATACTTCAAGATCCTACAAAAGGCTCTGATAAGTATTCGAGTGGTTGAGCAGTCTCTCGCTATATCATGACAATCAGTTTTCGGCTTTCTCTACTGAGGTTAACCAGGGCACAATCGCAGTAGTTCTCCTTTGGCCGCCTTAGCCGATAAGAGTGGAACGTAAGGCGACAAACCCAGGAGCCGGGCAAACCCAACATTTGACCAAAGACATGATTCGGAGCTGATGCATATAAGACCAAACTCACGACGCCGAACAGTCTTGAAGGTATTCGGACTTTATAACATATACTGGGCTGAGTAACGCCCTTTATTATGAACCCTGTATTTCCAGGTACGTGCATTAGTCTGTCGTGGCGAAATGCCAATAACGGTAGTATCCTTTGTGGGTGTAGTACCCATGGGATGTGTAAGCAACAAGGGACAATAAAGAAGGTTTACACAGGGGCTTAATCTAAAGAGAACCTTTGAGCGGGGCCCTGCTGCACATCTGCGCCTTTGTCCCCGTTGTGTCGTGCCCTGGGAGGGTGTCGCATGAATGGTGTCTGTAAGAAGAAAAACTCGGGTAGAAGAGTATGATGTAAGCGTGCGAAAAGTTGGCTATCACTAATGGATAGTAAAAGTGTAAGACATTGGCCTGTTAATAAGGTTAGGCCGATAATTGGGCTTTATTACCTATCTATAGCCCCTGGTGTCCTCTATGGGATTACATGTGTGGCGCCTAGATCAGGTTTATCTAGGCTGTCTGACTCATCTAACCGTGTCCGTGGTCTTAACGACCAATCATGCTTTCTAGTATTAGAGGCCACTTAAAGTCCGGCTGCTGTAGCCATCGCGTATTCTTCCGCGCGTAAGGAACGCTTTGTGTTTCCGTTAACGGTGATGACGCCACGTGGACCGGGCATCTTGAGTTTAAGGTAGGCGTAGTGCAGTATTGCGTTGAAGCGGGCGAAGGCCGTTCTCCCAAGCAATGCATGATAACCGCTTTGGAGGGGGGCGATGGTGAAGAGTAGTTCTTCGCTTCTGGAGTTGCCTCGGGAGCCGAATGTTACCTCTATTACGAGGGAGCCCCTGCAGTGGGCTTCAACCCCTGCTATCACCCCTTCAAAGGTGGTGTTACTTTGGCTGATTCTGGATGTGTCTATCCCCATCCCGCGGACAGTGTCCTGGTATATTAGATTAAGACTACTGCCGCCGTCCATGAGGACGTGAGTGAGATGGTATCCGTCGATTATTGGGTCGAGCACCAAGGCAGCTGATCCTCTGTGCCGAATACTAGTCGGGTAGTCCCTGTGATCAAAAGTGATCGGGCAGGCCGGCCAGTGGTTAAGTTTGGGTGCGACGGGATCTATAGCGTATGCGTCTCTGAGCGTGCGTTCGCACCTTCTCGTGGGTATGTGAGTCGCGTGGATCATGTTTACTGTTTTTACCTCTGGTGGGAATTTTTTCTATCCCCCAGTGTTCGGCTGGCAAGGCTCATCCTCGTCTTCACTTGGTGTTTCCCTTCCCTTGTGTTTGGCATTTAATTTGCCGGCCTGCTTAAAGACCCAGCATTCTCTGTGAGTGTGGTTCGCAGGTTTTTCGGGGGTGCCATGGATTTGGCACAGTCTGTCCAGGACTTTGTTCAGGCCGGACGGTCCTTCTTTGCTGCCTTTAAGTGGCTTCTTTTGTTGACCGGGTCGAGAGCCCTTGAATCCGGCGTTGACTGTTGTGCTGTCCGGACTTTCTTCCTTGTTTTGACGTTTGTTTTTATTGCACCGTGGCTTCCCGTTGACATCCCTGATTTCGGATGTACTTGGGTTGCTGGTGCCTCTATGGGCCAACCAGTTGTCTTCACCCGCGCAAAAGTGGGTCATAAGGCTTGTTAGGGCTGCCATTGTCCTCAACTTTTCTTGGCCGAGGTGTCTGGCGAGCTACTCGTCCCGGATACTGTGCTTGAAGGCCGCTAGGGCTTCGACATCCGGGCAGTCGACAATTTGATTCTTCTTAGTGAGGAATCTGTTCCAAAGCTTGCGGGCGGACTCTCCGGGCTGTTGAATTATGCGACTTAAATCGTCTGCATTTGGAGGTCGGACATAGGTCCCTTGAAAATTGGCCCTGAAAGCATCCTCGAGTTCCTCCCAACTTTCGATTGAATTTTCGAGGAGGCTTTTCAACCAGTGCCGAGCTGGTCCCTTCGACTTGAGGGGAAGATATTTGATGGTGTGGAGGTCGTCCCCACGAGCTATGTGGATATGCAGGATAAAATCCTCAATCCAGACCCCGGGGTCTGTCGTTCCGTCATATGCCTCTATGTTCACAGGTTTAAAACCCTTTGGAAATTCGTGGTCCAGTACCTCTTCGGTGAAGCATAGAGGGTGAGCAGCCCCTCTGTATCTGGACGTGTTGTCGCATGTCGTCGGTTGTTGTTGTGTTCGGTGCTGATTCTGAACTGGTATCCGATCAGTCTAATCGTTTTGGTGACCATAGTCCTACGCCGGGGCGTGTCCTCTAGATCCATAGATGGACCTGGTCGCGCCGGCCTTTTTATCTAGGAGCTCACGTAAATCATGTGCGGCATCAGTAGCTGCTCTATTGCGGTTACGAAGTGGTCGGTTCGGCCTACTGGTCGTATTGTTCTTTGCTGGAATGGCCTCATCAACGAATTCTGGTAGCAGCTTGCACTTTGGATAGCTCTTTGTTTGGCAATCGTCGTCGTACTTTTCTTCAGTGTCTAGTACTTTATTCCATCTGCGATTGAGCATTTCCTGTGCGGCTTTAAGCTTTAGCTTCTACTTCTTTAGTCTTCTCGCAGTGGCCATAAGCCTTCTGTGGAGGTTATCTTGTTCCAAGCATGTTTCCGGGATGATGAATGCGTGATACGTCTCCGTCGTATCTATAATTTTTAATTGTTCCATGCCAATATTCTTCAACTTTCATATACTTTTGGCAACTTTTTATACTATTTTTTGGGACTAACATATTAATCCAGTGCCCAGTGCCAGTTCTTGTCTGTTGCATGTTTTATGTTTCACAGAAACCCCATATCAAACGGAGTCCAAACGGGATAAAAACAGACGGAGAATTATTTTGGAATATTTGTGATTTTTGGGAGGAAGAATCAACATGAGATGATGCCCGAGGTGGCCACGAGATAGGGGCCCACGCCCACTTAACGTGCCCCCCCACTCTCGTGGGCCACCCATAAGGCGGTTGATGCCCTTGTTTGGCTGCAAGAAAGCTAATTTTTGGAAAACAATCTGGGCGAAGGTTTCAATCCAATCGGAGTTACGGATCTCCAGATATAAAGGAAACGTGCCAGGGCAGAATTCCAGAACACGGAAACAGAGAGAGACAGAGAGGTAGATCCAATCTCGGAGGGGCTCTCGCCCCTCCCACGCCATGGGAGCCAAGGACCAGACAGGAAACCCTTCTCCCATCTAGGGAGAAGGTCAAGTAAGAATAAGAACAAGGGGGGCTCTCTCCCCCTTGCTTCCGATGGCGCCGGAACGCCACCGGGGGCCATCATCATCACCGCGATCTTCACCAACACCTCCGCCATCTTCACCAACATCTCCATCACCTTCCCCCATCTATATCCAGCGGTCCACTCTCCCGCAACCCGTTGTACCCTCTACTTGAACATGGTGCTTTATGCTTCATATTATTATCCAATGATGTGTTGCCATCCTATGATGTCTGAGTAGATTTTCGTTGTCCTATCGGTGATTGATGAATTGTTATGATTGGTTTGAGTTGCATGTTTTATTATTGGTGCTGTCCTATGGTGCCCTCCGTGTCGCGCAAGCGTGAGGGATTCCCGCTGTAGGGTGTTGCAATGTGTTCATGATTCGCTTATAGTGGGTTGCATGAGTGGCTGAAACACAAACCCGAGTAAGGGGATTGTTGCGTATGGGATAAAGGGGACTTGATGCTTTAATGCTATGGTTGGGTTTTACCTTAATGAATCTTTAGTAGTTGCGGATGCTTTCTAGAGTTCCAATCATAAGTGCATATGATCCAAGTAGAGAAAGTATGTTAGCTTATGCCTCTCCCTCAAATAGAATTGCAATAGTGATTACCGGTCTAGTAACATAGTCAATTGCTTAGGGACAATTTCACAACTCCTACCACCACTTTTCCACACTCGCTATATTTACTTTATTGCATCTTTATCTAAACATCCCCTACTTTTTATTTACGTGTTCTTTATTATCTTGCAAATCTATCCAACAACACCTACAAAGTACTTCTAGTTTCATACTTGTTCTAGGTAAAGCGAACGTCAAGCGTGCGTAGAGTCGTATCAGTGGCCGATAGGACTTGAGAGAGTATTTGTTCTACCTTTAGCTCCTCGTTGGGTTCGACACTCTTACTTATCGAAAGAGGCTACAACTATCCCGTATACTTGCGAGTTATCAAGACCTTTTTCTGGCGCCGTTGCCGGGGAGTCATAGCATGGGGTGAATATTCTCGTGTGTGCTTGTTTGCTTTATCACTAAGTAATTTTTATTTGCTGTTCTTAGTTGTTCTCTATCTTTAGTTATGGATATGGAACACGAAATACCAAAAAAATTAGGTGTACTTGCTACTCATGGAGATGGGGTAACTCCTAAAACCCTCAATGATCATCATGTGAGAAATATTTTGTACTACTTTGATAATCCTGAGAAAACCCAACTCAACTTTATAACGGGAGACACGTTGGATCAACGTGAATACTTTAGGGATTATCGCTTGACACAAAAAGGGAAACTATATGGGATCAAATTAATATGTTGCGTTGGTATGCTCGGGATCTATGCTTGAGATATGATATTACTTGTTGCTCTAGGATGAAGGCTCCACACCTTCCCTTTTCATGCAAATTTAATGATAATGAAACCTTAGCTTCTTATGCTAATGGTATATATGATTACTATGATGTTGAACAAATTGAAGAATTTGTTGCTTTTAAGGCTGCTTATGAAATTGAATCTTTGTTTGAAAAGTATGAAGCTTTTGATGATGATGTTTATAGGCCTGAAAATCTTGCTATACTTAGATATTGCTATGAAAATTATGAATACAATTACAATATTAATGCATTTATTGAGAAAGTCTCCGCTGTCCAAGAAGAGACTAATATTTTGCAGGAAGCTATGGAAGAAGAAATTGATGAAACTGTGAGCTCATTGGATGAAAAAGATGATGAGGAGAGCGAAGAACAAAAGGAAGAAGAGCGGATTGATCACCCGTGCCCACCTTCTAATAAGAGTAACTCTTCAACTCATACATTGTTTAATTCCCCTTCATGCTTACCGAATGATGATTGCTATGATGATTGTTATGATCCCGTTGATTCTCTTGAAATATCCCTTTTTGATGATGCTTGCTATGCTTGTGGCCAAGATGCCAATATGAATTATGCTTATGGAGATGAACTTGCTATAGTTCCTTATGTTAAACATGAAATTGTTGCTATTGCACCCACGCATGATAGTCCTATTATCTTTTTGAATTCTCCCGACTACACTATATCGGAGAAGTTTGTGCTTATTAAGGATTATATTGATGGGTTGCCTTTTACCATTCCACATGATGATTTTGATGAATGTAATATGCATGTGCTTGCTGCTCCTACTTGCAATTATTATGAGAGAGGAACTATATCCCCACCTCTCTATGTTTCCAACACAATAGAATTGCAAGAAACTGCTTATACTATGCATTGGCCTTTACTATGTGTGCATGAATTGTTCTTTTATGACATGCCGATGCATAGGAAGAGAGTTAGACTTCGTTGTTGCATGATATATGTTACTTTGTGCTCACTACTAAATTACAAATCATTGTTAATTAAAATTGGCTTTGATATACCTTGGGATCCGGGTGGATCCATTACTTGAGCACTATATGCCTAGCTTAATGGCTTTAAAGAAAGCGCTGCCAGGGACACAACCCGGAAGTTTTAGAGAGTCATTTATTTCTGTTGAGTGCTTTTATATAGTTTAAAAATAAAAAAATAAAGAGGGGAACCTAAAACTTTTCAAAAAGGAAAGTGAAAGTGAGAAAGACAAGCATTGTTGAAGTGGGAGAGCTCCTTGAACTTTGTTCATGCTCACGGAAACTTTGTGAATCTTGATTACAGAAACTTTTCATCAAAAATAATTATCCCCTTGTACAATTCCATTGTATTATAAAAATAATGTGCCAAGGTTTGCCTTTAGGATGTTTACAATGTTTGTTGGTTTGTACGGTGCAGGACAGAAACTTCGGCTGTAGTGCGCGATTTTACATTTTTAACTGGAACGTCAATTGGTTCTCATTCTTTATGCAATGTCTTGATATACAACTTATTTATTTTTCCTAATTTTGGTAGAAGTTTTGGGGTACCAGAAGTATGGTGAATGTTCAGATTGCTACAGACTGTTCTGTTTTTGACAGATTTTGTTTTTGATGCATAGTTTGCTTGTTTTGATGAATCTATCAATTTATATCAGTGGATTAAGCCATGAAAAAGTTATATTACAGTAGACGAAATGCAAAAACAAAATATGAATTGGTTTGCTACAGTACTTAGAGTAGTGATTTGCTTTATTGTACTAACGGATCTTACCGAGTTTTCTGTTGAAGTTTTGTGTGGATGAAGTGTCTAATCGAGGAGGTCTCAATATGAGAAAAAGGAAGAGAGGCAAGAGCTCAAGCTTGGGGATGCCCGAGGCACCCCAAGTAAATATTCAAGGAGACTCAAGCGTCTAAGCTTGGGGATGCCCCGGAAGGCATCCCCTCTTTCTTCAACAAGTATCGGTATGTTTTCGAATTTGTTTCGTTCATGCGATATGTGCAAGTCTTGGAGCGTCTTTTGCATTTAGTTTTCACTTTTCTTTTATGCACCATGCTGGTATGAGATAGTCCTTGGTTGATTTATAGAATGCTCATTGCACTTCACTTAAATCTTTTGAGTATGGCTTTATAGAATGCTTCATGTGCTTCACTTATATCATTTGAAGTTTGGATTGCCTGTTTCTCTTCACATAGAAAACCGCCATTTGTAGAATGCTCTTTTGCTTCACTTATATTTGTTAGAGCATGGGCATATCTTTTGTAGAAAGAATTAAACTCTCTTGCTTCACTTATATCTATTTAGAGAGATGACAAGAATTGGTCATTCACATGGTTAGTCATAAAATCCTACATAAACTTGTAGATCGCTGAATATGATATGTTTGATTCCTTGAAATAGTTTTGCGATATAAAGGCGGTGATATTAGAGTCATGTTAGTGAGTGGTTCTGGATTGTAGAGACACTTGTGTTGAGGTTTGCAAGTCCCGTAGCATGCGCGTATGGTAACCGTTGTGTGACAAATTTGAAGCATGGGGTGTTTCTTTGATTGTCTTCCTTACGAGTGGCGGTCGGGGACGAGCGATGGTCTTTTCCTACCAATCTATCCCCCTAGGGGCATGCGTAGTAGTACTTTGCTTTGAGGGCCAATAAACTTTTGCAATAAGTATATGAGTTCTTTATGACTAATGTGAGTCCATGGATTATACGCACTTTTACCTTTCCATCATTGCTAGCCTCTTCGGTACCGTGCATTGCCCTTTCTCACCTCAAGAGTTGGTGCAAACTTCGCCGGTGCATCCAAACCCCGTGATATGATACACTCTATCACACATAAGCCTCATTATATCTTCCTCAAAACAGCCACCATACCTACCTATCATGGCATTTCCATAGCCATTCCGAGATATATTGCCATGCAACTTCCATCATCATCATATACATGACTTGAGCATTCATTGTCATATTGCTTTGCATGATCGTAAGATAGCTAGCATGATGTTTTCATGGCTCGTCCATTTTTTGATGTCATTGCTATGCTAGATCATTGCACATCCCGGTACACCGCCGGAAGCATTCATATAGAGTCATATCTTTGTTCTAGTATCGAGTTGTAATATTGAGTTGTAAGTAAATAAAAGTGTGATGATCATCATTATAGAGCATTGCCCCATGAAAAAAAGAAAAAGAAAAAAAGAAAAAAAGGAAAGGCCAAAGAATCCTAAATAAAAAAAGGGGGCCAAAGAAGCCCACCGAAAAAAGGAAAAAAAATAAAAAAATAAAAGGAAAAGGGGCAATGTTACTATCCTTTTTCCACACTTGTGCTTCAGAGTAGCACCATGTTCTTCATATAGAGAGTCTCCTATGTTATCACTTTCATATACTAGTGGGAATTTTCATTATAGAACTTGGCTTGTATATTCCAACGATGGGCTTCCTCAAATGCCCTAGGTCTTCATGAGCAAGCAAGTTGGATGCATAACCACTTAGTTTCTTTTGTTGAGCTTTCATACACTTATAGCTCTTAGTGCATCCGTTGCATGGCAATCCCTACTCCTCGCATTGACATCAATTGATGGGCATCTCCATAGCCCGTTGATTAGCCGCGTCGATGTGAGACTTTCTCCCTTTTTGTCTTCTCCATATAAACCTCCACCATCATATTCTATTCCACCTATAGTGCTATATCCATGGCTTGCGCTCATGTATTGCGTGAGGGTTGAAAAAGCTGAAGCACGTTAAAAAGTATGAACCAATTGCTCAACTTGTCATCGGGGTTGTGCATGATGGGGGCATTTTGTGTGATGAAAATGAAGCATGGCCAAACTATATGATTTTGTAGGGATAAGCTTGCTTTTGCCTTGTTGTTTTGAAAATACATGATTGCTTTATTGGTACGCTCGAAGTATTATTGTTTTTATGTCAAATGATAGACTATTGCCTTGAATCACTCGTGTCTTAATATTCATGCCATGATTAGATTACATGATCAAGATTATGCTAGGTAGTATTCCACAACAAAAATTATCTTTTTTTATCATTTACCTACTCGAGGACGAGCAGGAATTAAGCTTGGGGATGCTGATACGTCTCCGTTGTATCTATAATATTTAATTGTTCCATGCCAATATTCTTCAACTTTCATATACTTTTGGCAACTTTTTATACTATTTTTTGGGACTAACATATTGATCCAGTGCCCAGTGCCAGTTCATGTCTGTTGCATGTTTTATGTTTTGCAGAAACCCCATATCAAACAGAGTCCAAATGGGATAAAAATGGCCGGAGAATTATTTTGGAATATTTGTGATTTTTGGGAGGAAGAATCAATGTGAGACGATGCCCGAGGTGGCCACGAGATAGGGGCCCATGCCCACTTAAAGTGGGCGCGCCCCCCACTCTCGTGGGCCACTCGTAAGGCGGTTGATACCCTTCTTTGGCCGCAAGAAAGCTATTTTTTGGAAAACGATCTGGGCGAAGGTTTCAATCCAATCGGAGTTACGGATCTCCAGATATAAAGGAAATGGTGCCAGGGCAGAATTCCAGAACGCAAAAACAGGAAGAGACAGAGAGATAGATCCAATCTCGGAGGGGCTCTCGCCCCTCCCACGCCATGGGAGCTAAGGACCAGAGGGGAAACCCTTCTCCCATCTAGGGAGAAGGTCAAGGAAGAAGAAGAAGAAGAAGAAGGGGGGCTCTCTCCCCCTGCTTCCGGTGGCGCCGGAACGCCGCCGGGGGCCATCATCATCACCGCGATCTTCACCAACACCTCTGCTATCTTCACCAACACCTCCGCCATCTTCACCAACATCTCCATCACCTTCCCCCATCTATATCCAGCGGTCCACTCTCCCGCAACCCGTTGTACCCTCTACTTGAACATGGTGCTTTATGCTTCATATTATTATCCAATGATGTGTTGCCATCCTATGATGTCTGAGTAGATTTTTGTTGTCCTATCGGTGATTGATGAATTGCTATGATTGGTTTGAGTTGCATGTTTTATTATTGGTGCTGTCCTATGGTGCCCTCCGTGTCGCGCAAGCGTGAGGGATTCCCGCTGTAGGGTGTTGCAATGCGTTCATGATTCGGTTATAGTGGGTTGCGTGAGTGACTGAAACACAAACCCGAGTAAGGGGATTGTTGCGTATGGGATAAAGGGGACTTGATGCTTTAATGCTATGGTTGGGTTTTACCTTAATGAATCTTTAGTAGTTACGGATGCTTGCTAGAGTTCCAATCATAAGTGCATATGATCCAAGTAGAGAAAGTATGTTAGCTTATGCCTCTCCCTCAAATAGAATTGCAATAGTGATTACCGGTCTAGTAACATAGTCAATTGCTTAGGGACAATTTCACAACTCCTACCACCACTTTTCCACACTCGCTATATTTACTTTATTGCATCTTTATCTAAACAGCCCCTACTTTTTATTTACGTGTTCTTTATTATCTTGCAAATCTATCCAACAACACCTACAAAGTACTTCTAGTTCCATACTTTTTCTAGGTAAAGCGAACGTCAAGCGTGCGTAGAGTAGTATCAGTGGCCAATAGGACTTGAGAGAGTATGTGTTCTACCTTTAGCTCCTCGTTGGGTTCGACACTCTTACTTATCGAAAGAGGCTACAACTATCCCGTATACTTGCGGGTTATCAATGCGTCGTCGTCCGGACTGTGCTCCTGTCCTGGGGCAGTTTGATGAGTTCGTCTCTCGGGATCACTGTGATCGGGCGTCTGCTCCGGGCTGCGTTCGGCGTGACCTGGCCCATCCTGCTCCATCACTAGGTCCATATGGTCGTTGTTGCCTTCAGAGTTGACTGGGGTGTCGATCTTTCTAGCACTATTATCGTTATTTTTACTGTGAGTGGACTTAGAGCGGCGTCTGCGCCGTCGTTTTGGCTTTTGTCCGGGGGTTTTATCCTCCGTTCTGCCGCCATCGTCCTCCTTAGGCGTATCCACCATGTATATATCATATGATGAGGTGGCAGTCCAGCGCCCTGTGGGTGGTGGTTCTGAATCGTCTCCTGCGCTGACGTCCATACCGTCGATGTCATCAGAGTCGAAGTCAAGCATGTCTGTTACGTTGTCGAAAGTGGCTATGAAGTGGGTGGTGGATGGGCAACGAATTTCTTCGTCGCCTTCTTCCCCCTTGAGCCGGACATAGTTCGGCCAAGAGTCTCCTGACAAGGCAAGAGACTTTAATGAGTTCAGCATGTCGCCAAAGGGCGAGTGCTGGAAGATATCCGCAGCGGCAAATTCCATTACTGGAGCCCAACCAGAATCGGCGGGCTCGGGGGCGCGCGGCCTGGGACCTACAACCGGACACAAGTCCAGGGGTCCGGGGACACAGGCTTCCTTGGGGATGAAGTCTGTGTTTGGCTCTACCACCGATGAGTGTGCGGCCTCCGGGGCGGGGTCCATCCGCCCGTCCTCGGACGACGCAACCTACCCCGGATTTAGGTTCGGGGCTCCTGCAGGCGCGGTATCCCGAGTATTGTCCGACAGCAGGTCTAAGCCATGCTCATCATGACTGTTTGGCGCTCCTGGCGTAGGCCCGAATCCGTCGAAGATCAGGTCTCCGCGGGTATCGGCCGTGTAGTTCAAGTTTCTGAACCTGACCTGATGGTCAGGGGCGTAGCTGTCGATCTGCTCCAGGTGGCTGAGCGAATTGGCCCGCAGTGCGAAGCCGCCAAACACAAAGATCTGTCCGGGGAGAAAGGTCTCACCCTGGACCGCGTTTTTGTTGATGATTGAAGGAGCCATCGAGCCTTGCAGCGACGACACAGAGAAACTCTCAATGAAAGCACCAATGTAGGTGTCAAAACCGGTGGATCTCGGGTAGGGGGTCCCGATCTGTGCGTCTAAGGCTAATGGTAACAGGAGGTAGGGGACACGATGTTTTACCCAGGTTCGAGCCCTCTCGATGGAGGTAAAACCCTACTTCCTGCTTAATTGATCTTGATGATATGAGTATTACAAGAGTTGATCTACCACGAGATCGTAGAGGCTAAACCCTAGAAGCTAGCCTATGATGATTATGATTGTTATGATCGTCCCTATACGGACCAAACCCTCCGGTTTATATAGACACCAGAGAGGGCTAGGGTTTACACAGAATCGGTTACAAAGAAGGAAATCTAACATCCGGATCGCCAAGCTTGTCTTCCACGCAAAGGAGAGTCCCATCCGGATACGGGGCGAAGTCTTGAGTCTTGTATCTTCATGGTCCAATAGTCCAGCCAAAGTATATAGTCCGGCTGTCCGGATACCCCCTAATCCAGGACTTCCTCAGTCATCATAACAGAGCAAAATATCCATTTAGTAGTGAAGAGAAAAGTTAGGAAAGAAAACTTTTCACACAAAATCAAAACATGGATCCATATCAGAGCTAGAATACTTTTCACAAATAATCAGAATTGGGATCCATATCAGATCATGAAAACTTTTCACCGAGTCAATACCGATACTGATATGAACCAGTTTTTTAGACTATAAGATATGAACCACTTTATAGAATTGAAAATCAAGAAATTACAGTAATAAATATTAAATATGCAAATTCCGGCAATGAACTACTGTGATCGCTTAAACTGGAATTTCAAATAACATATGCAGAGGCACTATAATTCCATTACAACATAATCATATTCTCACAATCCGAGCCGAAAACAGTACTCATGTGATGAGAAGAAACGTTGTAGGTAGAGAGGTCAGTGAAGACATAGATCGAGGTGGGTGTCGGCGACGATGTAGCAACAAGGTCGCCCACTACAAAGACATCAATGAGTGATAGTGCTTAGGAGGGAGGAGGTGGCCACCACCACTCACCTTCTCCAGCTCATCATCGTCATCATCAATATTATTGTTCTGCTCAAGCTAACCTTCACATAAGAAGTCCTTGTGTAGCATCCGAGTTTGGACCTTGGATATATGCTAAGGTGCCAAGCCTAAATCATGTTAACCAGTGTCTAGATTAATCATTTTGAACTAATGTTTGCTCAAAACAAAGGAAACAACCAATGTGACATATCTAATAACTATTGAAAAGTAAGGCGATATATTTAAGGGAAATGTTTCCCATGTTCTATATTCACAAAAAAATTGTGATTATTGGTCTAATATGATTTAAAATCGCCAAATCACAAGAACTAAAATACCATCGAAATGAACAGGGTTACATGTACATGATCTATAATATTTCATCGTACATAATCTTCACTTCTCTCATCTTCTTCATCAGGCAATGGGCCAATGCATTATTTCATCGTTGCTGTCGGCTGTCACAAGAGGCTAACATGCAATCAGGCACTCAAATGTTGAAAAGCGTGAGTGTGCATAGAAGAGGATGAGATGCACATGCCTTGCCATGCTCGTGGACCAACTGTTGATGTAACTATCCTCTATCCAATACTGCAGGTCCCAGATTCAAAGCGTCCTCCTCGCTGGGCCAGCCGGCGGCTGTGCCGGGTAGCCGAACCGCTATAGGTCGCGACCTAGGGAGGCGGCGGTGACGTGCCTACTCATACACAACGGACTGGGGTGGCAGCGGCTGGCCCCCTTTGCCGCGGCAGGTGCGGCGCATGGTGCTACGACACGAGTGAGAGGAGGAGGAGATGGGCGGGTGGCCGGTGCGGTGGTTGCTGTGGGAGAGATGGGCCACCGTTGGGTGGTCACGGACTCGCGGGAGGGAGCCAGGGAGGGACGCCGTGTAGTTCGGGATTGGGAGAGAGGTCTGGAGATGGAGATGGAGATGGAGATGGAGATTGGGTCAAGGAGAAGGTGGAGGATGTGGGTTCTGCCCTGTTTTTGTGTCGGTGTGGTGTGCGAGGTTTTCGGCAGATTTTTTTCGTGCGTGCTATCGTACGAGGGGAGGAAAGGGCCGAACTATGTTTTTCAGGTGTGGATCTGGTACGTGGGCTGAGTTGGCGATTTTGGGGCTGCTGCGAGCCTGTGGCCCTCGCGGTTTTCGTTCGAAGGGGAGGAGGGGATCTAGAGGCGAACCATCACGACGTTCGATCCCGCTTTAATAGTAGAGATATGACCATCATGCCCTTAACGATGAAGAGATATCGCATAATCTAAGTCATCCATATGTTTAGGAGGGTCTACCGAAGCAGAAGTGAAACAGATGATGCAAGTATAATTAGGGAAACAAATGATGTCAGTTAGTTGTTGCCCAGTTGGAGTTTTGCATTTGTATATGTGGACAAAGCGCGTCATGAACTAGTAATGTTATGTTTATTAACCCATGGAATCTCATTGTCTTACTCAAGGTGACCATAATCCTGCTCGCGAGTAACTATAATGCATGCGTTCACGTCATTCATATTGGCTGGTCAGCGCTCGTGCTGTGATTCATTCAGGAAAGCTACTGCTTAAATATGTATGGAAATGCGTTCATTTGTGATCCGCAATACTATCGGAGTAAAAGAAGGGATCTAAGGAAGAATGTAGGCTAAACTTTTTGATTTTTTTATTAGTAACAAGTAAATATTTTGTTTGGAGGTAAGAAACTTGCGATATTGAGGGGATAAATACCAACTAATCAAGAGACATGAGACAATCCACAAAGCAATTGATCATGATCAAATTTGTAAGCCCACTTGGATATTGAGCATTTACCCATAAAAATAGGATTATTTTCAATGAGTAGTTGTAGGTGCAACTTCGGAAAAGAGAATCTGATAAAGCTTTTCTTGCCTAGTCTCATTGAGTCATTATATACCTTAATTATATTAAGGATCTTCCGCGGTCTTATTTCTTTCACTCATGCTCGAGCCGGATGATGATAAATTCTCATGTCTGATTTCTTTGGGGGATGGATCCTAAAGAGTTCACCTATCCCAATAGCAAAGAAACCAGACTTAAATGATCTTGTATTAAGAGCTAAATTAGCTAAAGGGATGGGACATAATTATTACTAGGAACCCGTATGGCCCAACAACCTTTCATATATTTTTTTCAGTAGTAATTCTATGTACTATTGCATGTAATGTAGGTTTAGCGGTTCTCGAGTCATCAATGATTAGTGAATCGACAAATCCGTTTGCAACTCCTCTGGAAATATTACACGAGTGGTACTTCTTTCCCGTGTTTCAAATACTCCGTATGCTACCCAATAAGTTATTGGTCGTTCTCTTAATGGTTTCTGTGCCAACAGGCTTATTGACAGTAACTTTTCTAGAAAATGTCAATAAATTCCAAATTCTATTTCGCCCCCCAATAGCTATGACTTTTTTTTAATCGCTACTGTAGTAGCTCTTTGGTTAGGTATTGGAGCAACATTACCCATTGATAAATCATTAACTTTAGGTCTTTTTAGATATCTTTTGATTCATTCAACCGTGAAGTACCATAGGTATCTAGGAAATAGTTACTTAGTGAATCTTCCCTAGATGCCTAAAATCCATTTTATTATGATCCAATTTCGTGAAAATATAGATTTTACCAAAGATGCTAAATTGTTTTCTTTTTATTCTAACTCAAAAAAGAAGAAGAAGAAAATTGCAATGGATTTAAAATGAGTTTATTCTTTAGTAAATCAATTGGGTACGTGTTTTATATGGATCGCTTTGAAGTGGTGTACACGATATTGTGATGAAGAACAACCACTTTTTTTACAAAGATACGAAGACACAAGGAAGAACGAACCAACACAACTGCTTCACCGAGTCCCAACTCCCAAGCATGTTCTAAGAGCATATGATGCAAAATAGGGCTAATGCCAAATAAACTGTTTTTAGGGCATCTGGACCAAAAGCACAACTAGCTCTAGCATATGGCATATCCCTATATGGTGAAGCAATTTTTTTGGGGCGGCCTCATATTTTGCTCCCAAGTGTTGTAAATATACAACGGCCATGCGTCTACCGCAAAACAAACTCGTAGATGTGTGTAGCCCAACTGCTAGGGTGAACTTCCTGCCTCGCGGCCTGTGTCATGCACGTGTCATCGCGACGATCGATTCCGACCACCACTGCCACTACTGCACCCCCCCCAGCCACCATGTTGGATCCATCCTCAGCATCGAACAAACCAGTCGTCGCCCCACCCCATTTGGTCGCCACCGCGTCCACTGGTTCAGGCCACCGCCGCACTACCCCGTGTTGAGTCCACATGTCACACCGACCGAATCAGCCGCAGCACCACCCCATTTGGCTGCCACCGCATAGGGCATCGCATCGACCAATTTTGACCACCACCGCCCGCACCGGATGCTTGCCCAGCCACTCTCTGAGGATGCCGTCGTGCCGCTGCCCCGCAAGTAGCACGGGCTTCTGCGGCGTTCGTCTTCGGCAGTCTAGCCGCTACATCGCCAAAATCTTGACTGCGGCAGCAGACGCAGCTCGGCACCTACGAAACACTAGAGCTCGCCGCCCACGCGTACAACCTCGTTACTTGGATGTTCCGCCGATCGAGGTCCAGGCTCAACTTCCCAGATGTTCGGAGTGTCACGAAAGCGGAGTTTCTAGCTCCCAATGTGTGGTTTGTGTCACACAAAGAGGAGAAGGAAGTCCGCCTATGTTGGAAATATGCCCTAGAGGCAATAATAAAATGGTTATTATTATATTTCTTTGTTCATGGTAATAGTCTATTATTCATGCTATAATTGTGTTATCAGGAAATCGTAATACACGTGTGAATACATAGACCACAACGTGTCCCTAGTGAGCCTCTAGTTGACTAGCTCGTTAATCAATAGATAGTCATGGTTTCCCGACTATGGGCATTGGATGTCACTGATAACGGGATCACATCATTAAGAGAATGATGAGATGGACAAGACCCAATCCTAAGCATAGCTCAAAGATCGTGTAGTTCGTTTAGCTAGAGCTTTTCCAATGTCAAGTATCATTTCCTTAGACCATGAGATTGTGCAACTCCCGGATACCGTAAGAGTGCTTTGGGTGTGCCAAACATCACAACGTAACTGGGTGACTATAAAGGTGCACTACGGGTATCTCCGAAAGTGTCTGTTGGGTTGGCACGAATCGAGACTGGGATTTGTCACTCTGTGTGACAGAGAGGTATCTCTGGGCCCACTCGGTAATGCATCATCATAATGAGCTCAATGTGACCAAGTGTCTGGTCACGGGATCATGCATTACGGTATGAGTAAAGTGACTTGCCGGTAACGAGATTAAATGAGGTATTGGGATACCGACGATCGAATCTCGAGCATGTAACGTACCGAGTAACAAAGGGAATTGTATACGGGATTGCTTGAGTCCTCGACATCGTGGTTCATCCAATGAGATCATCGAGGAGCATGTGGGAGCCAACATGGGTATCCAGATCCCGCTGTTGGTTATTGACCGGAGAGGCGTCTCGATCATGTATGCATGTCTCCCGAACCCATAGGGTCTACACACTTAAGGTTCGGTGACACTAGGGTTGTAGAGATATGAGTATGCAGTAAACCGAAAGTTGTTCCAGTCCCGGATGAGATCCCGGATGTCACGAGGAGTTCCGGAATGGTCCAGAGGTAAAGAATGATATATAGGAAGTGAAGTTTCGGCCATCGGGAAAGTTTCAGGGGTTACCGGCATTGTACCCGGACTACCAGAAGGGTCCCGGGGGTCCATCGGGTGAGGCCACCTATCCCGAAGGGCCCCATGGCCTGAAGTGGGAGGGGAACCAGCCCCTGGTGGGCTAGTGCGCCCCCCCCCCTTGGGCCCTCCTGCGCCTAGGGTTGGGAAACCCTAGGGGTGGGGGCGCCTCCACTTGCCTTGGGGGGCAAGCCACCCCCTTGGCTGCCGCCCCCCTAGGAGATCCCATCTCCTAGGGCCGGCGCCCCCCCTAGGGGCCCTATATAAGGAGGGGGGAGGGCAGCCGCACCCTTGCTCTTGGCGCCTCCCTCTCCCTCTGCTACACCTCTCCCTCTCGCAGCCGCTTGGCGAAGCCCTACCGAGATCGCTGCTGCATCCACCACCACGCCGTCGTGCTGCTGGATCTTCATCAACCTCTCCTTCCCCCTTGCTGGATCAAGAAGAAGGAGACATCTCCCTGACCGTACGTGTGTTGAACGCGGAGGTGTCGTCCGTTCGGCGCTAGGATCTTCGGTGATTTGGATCACGACGTGTACGACTCCCTCAACCCCGTTCTCTTGAACGCTTCCGCTCGCGATCTACAACGGTATGTAGATGCACTCCTCTCTCTCGTTGCTAGATGAACTCATAGATTGATCTTGGTGAAAGCATAGAATTTTTTTATTTTCTGCAATGTTCCCCAACAGTGACATCATGAGCTAGGTCTATGTGTAGTTCTCTTTGCACGAGTAGAACACAAATTTGTTGTGGGCGTAGATGTTGTCAACTTTCTTGCCACTACTAGTCTTATTTTGCTTTAGCGGTATTGTGGGATGAAGTGGCCCGGACCGACCTTACACGTACGCTTACGTGAGACAGGTTCCACCGACTGACATGCACTAGTTGCATAAGGTGGCTAGCGGGTGTCTGTCTCTCCCACTTTAGTTGGAGCTGATTCGATGAAAAGGGTCCTTTATGAAGGGTAAATAGAAGTTGACAAATCACGTTGTGGCTTTCACGTAGGTAAGAAAACGTTCTTGCTAGAACCCTATTGCAGCCACGTAAAACATGCAACAACAATTAGAGGACGTCTAACTTGTTTTTGCAGCATGTGATTGTGATGTGATATGGCCAAAAGTTGTGATGAATGATGAATGATATATATGTGATGTATGAGATCATGTTCTTGTAATAGGAATCACGACTTGCATGTCGATGAGTATGACAACCGGCAGGAGCCATAGGAGTTGTCTTAATTATTGTATGACCTGCGTGTCAATGATTTAACGCCATGTAATTACTTTACTTTATTGCTAAACCGTTAGCCATAGTAGTAGAAGTAATAGTTGGTGAGCAACCCCATGGAGACACGATGATGGAGATCATGATGATGGAGATCATGGTGTCATGCCGGTGACGAAGATGATCATGGAGCCCCGAAGATGGAGATCAAAGGAGCTATATGATATTGGCCATATCATGTCACTACTATTTGATTGCATGTGATGTTTATCATGTTTTACATCTTGTTTACTTAGAACGACGGTAGTAAATAAGATGATCCCTCATAATAATTTCAAGAAAGTGTTCCCCCTAACTGTGCGCCGTTGCGAAAGTTCTTTGTTTTGAAGCACCACGTGATGATCGGGTGTGATAGATTCCAACGTTCACATACAATGGGTGTAAGAAAGATTTACACATGCATAAACACTTAGGTTAACTTGACGAGCCTAGCATGTACAGACATGGCCTCGGAACACAAGAGACTGAAAGGTCGAACATGAGTCGTATGGAAGATACGATCAACATGGAGATGTTCACCGATGATGACTAGTCCGTCTCACGTGATGATCAGACACGGCCTAGTCGACTCGGATCATGTATCACTTAGATGACTAGAGGGATGTCTAATCTGAGTGGGAGTTCATTAAATAATTTGGTTAGATGAACTTAATTATCATGAACTTAGTCTAAAATCTTTACAATATGTCTTGTAGATCAAATGGCCCACGTTACCCTCAACTTCAACGCGTTCTTAGAGAAAACCAAGCTGAAAGATGATGGCAGCAACTATACGGACTGGGTCCGGAACCTGAGGATCATCCTCATAGCTGCCAAGAAAGATTATGTCCTAGAAGCACCGCTAGGTGAAGCACCCATCCCAGAGAACCAAGACGTTATGAACGCTTGGCAGTCTCGTGCTGATGATTACTCCCTCGTTCAGTGCGGCATGCTTTACAGCTTAGAACCGGGGCTCCAAAAGCGTTTTGAGCAACACGGAGCATATGAGATGTTCGAAGAGCTGAAAATGGTTTTCCAAGCTCATGCCCGGGTCGAGAGATATGAAGTCTCCGACAAGTTCTTCAGCTGTAAGATGGAGGAAAATAGTTCTGTCAGTGAGCACATACTCAAGATGTCTGGGTTGCACAACCGCTTGACTCAGCTGGGAGTTAATCTCCCGGATGACGCGGTTATTGACAGAATCCTCCAGTCGCTTCCACCGAGCTACAAGAGCTTTGTGATGAACGTCAATATGCAGGGGATGGAAAAGACCATTCCTGAGGTATATTCAATGCTGAAATCAGCGGAGGTAGAGATCAAGAAAGAACATCAAGTGTTGATGGTGAATAAAACCACTAAGTTCAAGAAAGGCAAGGGTAAGAAGAACTTCAAGAAGGACAGCAAGGGAGTTGCCGCGCCCGGTAAGCCATTTACCGGGAAGAAGTCAAAGAATGGACCCAAGCCTGAGACTGAGTGCTTTTATTGCAAGGGAAGTGGTCACTTGAAGCGGAACTGCCCCAAGTACTTAGCGGACAAGAAGGTCGGCAACACTAAAGGTATATGTGATATACATGTAACTGATGTGTACCTTACCAGTACTCGTAGTAACTCCTGGGTATTTGATACCGGTGCGGTTGCTCATATTTGTAACTCAAAGCAGGAACTGCGGAATAAACGGAGACTGGCGAAGGACGAGGTGACGGTGCACGTCGGGAATGGTTCCAAGGTCGATGTGTTCGCCGTCGGCACGCTACCTCTACATTTACCTACGGGATTAGTTTTAAACCTCAATAATTGTTATTTAGTGCCAAGTTTGAGCATGAACATTGTATCTGGATCTCGTTTAATACGAGATGGCTACTCATTTAAATCCGAGAATAATGGTTGTTCTATTTATATGAGAGATATGTTTTATGGTCATGCCCCGATGGTCAATGGTTTATTCTTAATGAATCTCGAACGTGATGTTACACATATTCATAGTGTGAACACCAAAAGATGTAAAGTTGATAATGATAGTCCCACATACTTGTGGCACTGCCGCCTTGGTCACATTGGTGTCAAGCGCATGAAGAAGCTCCATGCTGATGGACTTTTAGAGTCTCTCGATTATGAATCATTTGAAACATGCGAACCATGCCTCATGGGCAAAATAACCAGACTCGCGAGCAACCAACTTATTGGAAATCATACATACTGATGTGTGCGGTCCAATGAGCGTTGAGGCTCGCGGAGGATATTGTTATGTTCTCACTCTCACTGATGACTTGAGTAGATATGGGTATGTCTACTTGATGAAACACAAGTCTGAGACCTTTGAAAAGTTCAAAGAATTTCAGAATGAGGTAGAGAATCAACGTGACCGAAAGATAAAGTTCTACGATCAGATTGTGGAGGAGAATATTTTAAGTCCGAATTTGGTACGCACTTAAGGAAATATGGAATCGTTTCACAACTCACGCCGCCTGGAACACCTCAGCGTAACGGTGTGTCCGAACGTCGTAATCGCACTTTATTGGAATATGGTGCGATCTATGATGTCTCTTACCGATTTACCGCTATCTTTTTGGGGATACGCTCTAGAGACAGCTACATTACTTTAAATAGGGCACCGTCTAAAATCCGTTGAGACGACACCGTATGAATTATGGTTTGGGAAGAAACCTAGCTGTCATTTCTAAAAGTTTGGGGATGCGATGCTTATGTCAAGAAACTTCAACCTGAAAAGCTTGAACCCAAGTCGGAAAAATGCGTCTTCATAGGATACCCTAAGGAAACCATTGGGTATACCCTCTACCTCTGATCCGAAGGCAAGATATTTGTTGCCAAGAACGGGTCTGTCGTGCATTTGTCACGGCAGATGTCCTTAGTGTCAGGACTTAGTCGCGAGGCCAACGCATCTATGTGGTAGCTTGAGAGGGGTTGATCGGAATCGAGAGACGCAACACAAGACAGGGATTTAGACAGCTTCGGGCCCCGGGAAACATCATCCGGTAAAAACCCTACATGTTGTTTGAGGCTAGGTCTTATTATCATCACGAGGGAGTCGTCGTAAATCGGCTCTCCTCTAGTTGTGTCTAGCCCTAGAGATTGTTTCTCTTGCTTGTCGCTTGTCCCTCCTTGGGGAGCCCTGCCCCTCCTTATATATGTTGAAGGGGCGGGTTACATGTGGAGTCCTATTAGTATTAGGACTAATCTATCTCTAATACAAACCGGATACAAGTCCTGGTCTTAACTCCTTGTAAGGTAAATATTCCTCATGCCTTTCCTCTTAAATCGGCCCACAATAGTTGAACCGGCCTTCATGAACCGCCAGACGGGCCACCGGGTCTTGTCGCTCCTCTGACCCGTCCGCCGGGTCACCAGTGAGTTACAACGTCCTGGCGGGTTGCTGGTAAATCGCCAGGTTTGGGCGGGTCACCAGATGAATATCGCCAAGTGCCAGCGGGACCTCAAATAATCCGCCAAGTCCGGCTGGGTTAACTTCCGGCCGGTTTACACCGCGGGGTATATCCCCGACATTAGCCCCCAAGTTTAGCTTGGATTTATCCATGGTAAACTTATGCTGCAAAATAAACACCAGAACAAATTTGGCAGGTTGTGCTCCGGGTTAAGAATTTTGTAGACCGGCACCTGATCGTCCTTAAGTCCTTGTCATTTCCTCCTTCTAGAAAATCCGGGTCAATAACCAGCTTCATACTCAAATTGCTGATGTTGGCTTCTTATAGAAAAAATATTGTGAAGAATAATCCACTTGAGTCGGCTTCCAAAATGCCGGTTTAAGAAATATTGGTCTTGAAATACTCATCTGATATTCGACCGGTTTGAAGATGCAGAACTTGCCGGTTTTATCATTGCCAAAGACCGTCGGGTTATAAAAACTTGATAATTTCGAGTCATGATTGTTGCAGACACCGGTTCATGATTGTTAATGACGCCGAGTTGCAGCCACAGGGTCATAATGATTGGTGACGCCGGGTCAACCTAGTTTGCTCAATCAGAGAATTTGACAATATTTCTTCAATAATAATATAATACATGTAGCCCCCAAGTCTTGAGCAGAACAAAGTGATTGCTTAAGACTTGCTTCAATATAAATACTGCCACTTAAGAAGAAATCCATGTTGTTCATCCCAGTCACTTAGTAAAAACTGAATACTCCATATTATGTAGCCCCCAAGTGCCGGGTTGTCATGCTTGCAGCAACCTGGAACTTGTAATTGTCTTATACTCATAAAAACTTCAACCAGTGTAGCCCCCAAGGGCCGGGTCATTATGCAATAATGAGCAGGGACTTTGTAGGTATAATCATGTAGATTTGAGCAATGATGTGTAGCCCCCAAGGGCCGGCTCAGTAAGATAATATTGAGCTGGGACTTAATATATACTTCAATGAAAATAACATCATATGATGTAACCCCCATCATGGGACTTGAATCCACGTCCACAAGGTTAAGAGCCTTGTGCTTTACCAACTGAGCAGTGGACTCTTCAATATAATGAATAAAAAGCTTTGTACCTTCAACTGTTGACAGGAGCAATTGGTAGCCCCCAAGGGCCGACTCATTATAATGTGATGAGTCGGGTCTTCAATAATATGAGCAAAAAAATTACTTTGCATTAGCCCCCAAGTGTCATGGTGCATGCTTGCAGCGACATGAGACTTGCATATTTGATATAATCTCAACTTAAATAATGTAGCCCCCAAGTGCCAGGTCGTAAGCCTGCAGCAACTCGGGACTATTCCCTCCATTGTAGAATAAATCATACCCATTGATGAAATAATAGCCATTGTGCTGAAGCAACTTTGAAAACCTCAATCATAATATTGGTTATTGATAACCATAATAAAAATCTAGCCATGTTGGCTTATTCAAGATAATATAATTGGCGACTTATAGTCCAAAGCCAGGCCAGGTTAACAAACACTGGATAAAATTTCTCATCATATACTGGCGACTTATCGTCTTAAAGCCAGGCCGGTTTAATAAACACCGGATAATTTATCATCATGCTTTATTCAACCTGTCTCTGCATACAACAAGTTTAAAGTGTTCTGGCGGTTTACCACCGGACGGGTCATAATGCCCAACATATAACCCAGGTTTATAACCAAGGCTGTACTTAAGAATAATCAATGAAATATATCATACCTGTGACATTGAATCACATCATTGGTTTACCAATTTTTTGTAGTAAGGGTGATAACCCCAATCTTGAGTAATGATAACTCCTTTCATACCGTGTCGGTTTATGATAAAACCGTACCGGTTTGTGATAAACACCGGTTTAACCATATATAATACTGGCGACTCGTAGTCAAACCAGACCGGGCGGATAGTCTCCGAATTATGATTTGATCATGTACTGACAATTTGTAATTGAAAGTCAAGCCGGGTTAATGAACACCGGTTTACTCCATAATAAGATGGTAACATAAAATCAAAAAATCAAACCGGGCAAATAGTCTCCGGATTAAGAATTGACCGTGTTCCGTCAATTGACAGTCGAACCGGTCTGCGAATTTTGTCGGTTTGAGAACGCAACAAAGAAGAAATATTTATTAAAGAAAATTTCAAGCAAAGGCAATGATAAAACCATTTGCAAAAAAGGAGGCTTTACTGAGCCAATCAGATGGTGTTACCATGGTCGGACACGACCAAGCTCCCAATAGGTGTAGCTATGGTTCAAGTCAGCCAGGTCCCCAACTGAAACCGTGGCATTATGCCGATCAAGTGGCGTGGCAATGGTTCGGGTTCGACCAAGCCCCCAAGTGACTCTGTGGCCTTAGGCCGATCAAGAGGCGTGACTGGTTCAGACTTGACCATGTCCCCAAGTGATCTGGTGGCTTTCGCCTATCAAGAGGTGTTGCATTGGTTCTGACACGACCAAGCCCCCAAGTGACATAACATGGTGCTTTGAAAAGCTAACCCAAAAGGTAAACCGGAGGCCGCTTTAAGATAGAACCTCCGTGTAACCACGCATGATGTAAAAAAGAACAGAGACCCCGCTATATGAAGCAGAAGCCCCCATGTGATCAATAATATGTTAGGCCAATAAGGCAGGATACCCATGTTTGAACCGCGCATCATGGCAGCAGGTCCTCTTCGGTAATTTTTAACTTTTTTGCAAGAGATAAATTCTTCTTGAACCGGGATCTTGAACCGGATATTGAGAGCTTCAAAGCTTTATGGGAGACATCTTTCCCTTGACCCGGATTTTAAACCGGAATCTTCATTTTCAGCCGGAAATTTTCTGACGGTCTTTAAACTCGAACTTGCGAGAAGTTAATTCCTTTTTTGAACCGGACATTGTTAAACCGGATTTGGGCGCTTCAGAGCTTTGTGGGAGAACAGATTTCTCTTGAACCGGATTGTAAACCAGATATTTGAGAGCTTCAATGAGACTGACTTCCCTTGAGCCGGAATTTAAACCGAAATCCTTTCTGATGACCCAGATCTTCTTCATTGAGCCGGGATTTTATAACTGTCATATACTTTCTAAGCCGGAAATTTTCTAACGGCCTTCAAATAACAGTAGCCTCCTGGACCGGGTTATCTTTCCCTCCATCGTCCTGGGGTTCTTAAATTTGCTGAAACTAGCAAGATTTGCTGAGTCATGTCATCGTAGCCCCCGAGTCTCAAGGTGACTCGAGGAGTTGGCTTGAAACTCTTCATATTTGACCATGATATAAACCGACATAACTTGTATATAATTGGTGTTGATAGCACGATGTAAATCCACAAAAGGTTGAGGTGACTGCGGCGGGTTATAAATGATCCCGTATGAGCCGTGTCAGCAACTCGGCCAATGGTTCCTTCCAACTGGCGATTTGAAGTTAACCAAACTGTAGTGGCGGCGACTTGTGCGCCTGCCCATTGAGCCATCCAGTGCAAACGGCGGTTGATAGTATATGATAATTTGCCTCCTTTTTGTTGAAAGAAAACCGGGCACCCAAGCTGTGACTTGCTCATACTCAATAAACAGCTCATGCAGACAGGTGCGGCCCGGTATGTTGATGTAGACCAGGCCACGAGAGACGGACGACAAAAACGACCGCAACATCAGAGGCAGCTCAGATAGATGAGTCGGCCGTGGCATTGTAAACCGGTGCGGACGGGGAAGATCGGCACCGGTGTCTTAAACCGGCACGGACGGGCGAGTTAATCGCGTCGTTTTGATGTAGTGAACAATTGTCGAGTGAGTCGGTCGTGGGAGCAGACAGATGAGCCGGGCGCGGCGTTGTAAGCCGGTGCGGACGAGCAAGTTATCCAACATGCTGTAAACCAGCGGCAACGTGTGAACCGGCCACGCAGACGGACGGCCGAGTCGTCTGTGGCGTTGTAAGACGGTGTGGACGGGCGAGTAAGCCGGTGCTTTGATGTAACTTGGATCACAGTGACGGTGACTTGCACATGTTCATTCACTGGATAGTATGGCACAGACGAAATGTCGGTGCAGTACGATGCCTCATTTATAATTGCCCTGCATCAAAAAATATCGCAATCCAAAGTAACTTTTTTACAAAAATTTATGTGTTTATTAAAATAGACTTGGACGGATATCACCTGGTAACATCGTGCAGTAGACGTGAGAGTTCACAGCAACTAGCACCCGATCAGTCAACTAGTGCTAGTGTTTCTGTAGCAATAGTAGTTGTACTAGTAACCAAGGGATAAAGTATAATCTTCACGGATTAAGTTGTGCCAGTAGCTGACGTGACTTGTCTTGATCAACATGGAAGCAGTAGTGGTCACAACAAAAGCCAGAAAAAAGGACACGGGAACCAGCATCTCTCCTTCACTTGACTCCTTCTCACGTGTGTACCAATTTTAGACATAGCACGGCGACGGCTCCACGGAAGACAGGCGGGTCGCTATTGCGCGCGCATGGAGCATAACAGAAGTACGCCGGGGTGGCAACAAGGACGACTCAACACGAAGGAGGCGGCAGCTCACAGCTCAACAAAAACGGTCTCACGGAGGGTGAGCCTGTACGGGAGGCGGCGCTCGAGCGGTGGCTTGGCGCGTCAGGCGGCTCACGCCGCTGCTGGAAGCGAAGACCAGGCAGTGCGTGGAGGAGCAACGGGCCAGGCAGCAAGGCAGAGATGGCCGGCGGCTTGGAGTGAGGTGCGGCAGAAACAGGGGCTCCCCTTTTGCTGTAACAGTTGTAGACGGCAGGTAACCCGCCAGCAGCGGCAGAGGTGGGCAGCCGGCCTGATGCAGCCCGGCAGGGCCGGCTCCAGGCGACTCAGAGGCGGGGCTGAACCTGACGGAGCGTGGCACAGGACGGTGTTGGTCAGGGACGCGAGCGTCGAAGCAGAGGCGACTTGGCTTGACAGGGGCAACTCCAGGCGACGGCGTCTTTCAGGCGAGGCCGGAGAACCGGAGAAGCGTTCGGGATGAGGCCCGACGGCTCTCAGCTGCTGCGAGGTGACGGGTTGGAGTCAAAATAAATCATTGTATCGCCGGCGACTCAGCAATGCAGAGATGGCGATTTAACACGAAGGTTTGAACACCGCTGTAACCGTAGGAGAGGAATAAAGGCGCTCCGCGATGGCGGTAGGCTGGAGAGGCACGGTGAAGGCGTTTCTCAGCCGGGGGTAAGTAGGCCTTGAACGGAGACGGCGGCGGTTTGGAGCCGGAGGCGGCGCGAGATACAGAGGTGAGGCACACCAGCGAGGGGAAAACGCGTCGTAACCATATCCACTTCCGAATCATGGCCGTATCCACTTCTTGGTCGTGGTCATCCTTTCCTTTTCCTGATCCGATTTCCACTAATGAAAACTGCCAGTGCTCCAAAATCGATCTAACTTGGTTTATCTCTCGGTCTCGTCAACTCAACATCTTTTCAGCGACCAGCGGCATACTTTTAACTCTGATTTTAAACATTCAATTGTGAATGATCACACGGAATTGACCTAGATCCTTCTGAGCCTTCACTTTTTGATCCAAAAATCACGAACCCCTCGATCCCTCGGAACCAGCTGGCGTCGCAAGCACGCGGAGATGAATCGCCGCGAGGGGAGTCCGGCAAGATAGGCCAATCGAGGCGGTTATTCATGACAGCGGAGACTTCCAGGCGAAATCGGCGGCTCAGCAGCGATCCATCAACGAGGCGGAGGCGAGGGCGGTTTGATAGCAGAGACCGAGCACGTGTTCAAATCCGGTTCCGGGTCGTGGCCTTCTCTTGCGGGCCTGGGACTTGAAGCGGGCGCTGGCACGCGCGCGGCAGCACACACAATCCTTCTTGATCTTGAATTCTGTGAATAAAAAATTTCTACTTGTCCGTGGCTTGTAGTAGATGAACGTCGAACTTGCCGGCTTTGGCCTAAAAACTGTATTACGCTGGGTTGCTCTCTAAGATTGTTCCATGTCGGCTCTTCTTCATCTGATCACATCGCGAGCTTTCGATCCCTAGGCGAGATCCCTCCAAGAACTCAACACCACCGTGCACAGGCCCCACGGTGGGCGCCAACTGTCGTGGATTTGTCACGGCAGATGTCCTTAGTGTCAGGACTTAGTCGCGAGGCCAACACATCTATGTGGTAGCTTGAGAGGGGTTGATCAGAATCGAGAGACGCAACACAAGACAGGGATTTAGACAGCTTTGGGCCCTGGGAAACATCATCCGGTAAAAACCCTACATGCTGTTTGAGGCTAGGTCTTATTATCATCACGAGGGAGTCGCCGTAAACCGGCTCTCCTCTAGTTGTGTCTAGCCCTAGAGATTGTTTCTCTTGCTTGTCGCTTGTCCCTCCTTGGGGAGCCCTGCCCCTCCTTATATATGTTGAAGGGGCGGGTTACATGTGGAGTCCTATTAGGATTAGGACTAATCTATCTCTAATACAAACCGGATACAAGTCCTGGTCTTAACTCCTTGTAAGGTAAATATTCCTCATGCCTTTCCTCTTAAACCGGCCCACAATAGTTGAACCGGCCTTCATGAACCGCCAGACGGGCCACCGGGTCTTGTCGCTCCTCTGACCCGTCCGCCGGGTCACCAGTGAGTTACAACATCCTGGCGAGTTGCTGGTAAATCGCCAGGTTTGGGCGGGTCACCAGATGAATATCGCCAAGTGCCAGCGGGACCTCAAATAATCCGCCAAGTCCGGCCGGGTTAACTTCCGGCCGGTTTACACCGCGGGGTATATCCCCAACAGGGTCCTTTCTGGAGAAAGAGTTTCTCTCGAGAGAAGTAAGTGGGAGGAAAGTGGAACTTTATGAAGTACTACCTCTTGAACCGGTGATTAGCAGAGCTCAGGAAGATGTTCCTGTGGTGCCAGCACCAACTGAAGAGGAAGTTAATGATGATGATCAAGGTACTTCGGATCAAGTTACTACTGAACTTCGTAGGTCCACGAGGACACGTTCCACACCAGAGTGGTATGGCAACCCTGTCCTGGAAATCATGTTGTTAGACAACGGTGAACCTTCAAACTATGAAAAAGCGATGGCGGGCCCAGATTCCAACAAATGGCTTGAAGCCATGCAATCCGAGATAGGATCCATGTATGAAAACGAAGTATGGACTTTGACAGACTTGCCCGATGATCGGCGAGCGATAGAAAACAAATGGATTTTTAAGAAGAAGACGGACGCGAATGGTAATGTTACCATCTATAAAGCTCGACTTGTCGCTAAGGGTTATCGGCAAGTTCAAGGGGTTGACTACGATGAG
Source organism: Triticum aestivum (assembly GCF_018294505.1). NCBI lineage: Eukaryota > Viridiplantae > Streptophyta > Magnoliopsida > Poales > Poaceae > Triticum > Triticum aestivum. The sequence continues at coordinate 168,378,745 of NC_057798.1, forward strand.
ACTTTCTCTCCCGTAGCGAAGCTAAAGTCCGTCCAAATCATGTTAGCAATTGCCGCATACTATGATTATGAGATATGGCAAATGGACGTCAAAACGGCATTCCTTAACGGTCATCTTAAGGAAGAACTGTATATGATGCAGCTGGAAGGTTTTGTCGACCCTGAGAATGCTAACAAGGTATGCAAGCTCCAGCAATCCATTTATGGGCTGGTGCAAGCATCTCGGAGTTGGAACATTCGCTTTGATGAGATGATCAAAGCGTTTGGGTTTATGCAGACTTATGGAGAAGCCTGCGTTTACAAGAAAGTGAGTGGGAGCGTTGTAGCATTTCTCATATTATATGTAGATGACATACTTTTGATGGGAAATGATATAGAACTCTTGGACAGCACTAAGGCCTACTTGAATAAGTGTTTTTCAATGAAGGACCTTGGAGAAGCTGCTTACATATTAGGCATCAAGATCTATAGGGATAGATCGAGACGCCTCATAGGTCTTTCACAAAGCACATACCTTGATAAGATATTGAAGAAGTTCAATATGGATCAGTCCAAGAAAGGGTTCTTGCCTGTATTGCAAGGTGTGAGATTGAGCTCGGCTCAATGGCCGACCACGGCAGAAGATAAAGAAGAGATGAGTGTCATCCCCTATGCCTCAGCCATAGGGTCTATTATGTATGCCATGCTGTGTACCAGACCTGATATAAACCTTGCCGTAAGTTTGGTAGGAAGGTACCAAAGTAATCCCGGCAAGGAACACTGGACAGCGGTCAAGAACATCCTAAAGTACCTGAAAAGGACTAAGGATATGTTTCTCGTTTATGGAGGTGACAAAGAGCTCGTCGTAAAGGGTTACGTCGATGCTAGCTTCGACACAGATCTAGATGACTCTAAGTCACAAACCGGATACGTGTATATTTTGAATGGTGGGGCAGTAAGCTGGTGCAGTTGCAAGCAAAGCGTCGTGGCGGGATCTACATGTGAAGCAGAGGGCATGGCAGCCTCGGAGGCAGCGCATGAAGCAATCTGGGTGAAGGAGTTCATCACTGACCTAGGAGTCATACCCAATGCGTCGGGGCCGATCAAACTCTTCTGTGACAACACTAGAGCTATTGCACTTGCCAAGGAGCCCAGGTTTCACAAGAAGACCAGGCACATCAAGCGTCGCTTCAACTCCATTCGTGAAAATGTTCAAGATGGAGACATAGATATTTGTAAAGTACACACGGACCTGAATGTAGCAGATCCGTTGACTAAACCTCTCCCTAGGGCAAAACATGATCAACACCAAAATTCCATGGGTGTTTGATTCATCACAATGTAACTAGATGATTGACTCTAGTGCAAGTGGGAGACTGTTGGAAATATGCCCTAGAGGCAATAATAAAATGGTTATTATTATATTTCTTTGTTCATGGTAATAGTCTATTATTCATGCTATAATTGTGTTATCCAGAAATCATAATACACGTGTGAATACATAGACCACAACGTGTCCCTAATGAGCCTCTAGTTGACTAGCTCGTTGATCAACAGATAGTCATGGTTTCCTGACTATGGGCATTGGATGTCATTGATAACGGGATCACATCATTAGGAGAATGATGTGATGGACAAGACCCAATCCTAAGCATAGCTCAAAGATCGTGTAGTTCGTTTAGCTAGAGCTTTTCCAAATGTCAAGTATCATTTCTTTAGACCATGAGATTGTGCAACTCCCGGATACCGTAGGAGTGCTTTGGGTGTGCCAAATGTCACAACGTAACTGGGTGACTATAAAGGTGCACTACGGGTATCTCCGAAAGTGTCTGTTGGGTTGGCATGAATCGAGACTGGGATTTGTCACTCCCTATGACGGAGAGGTATCTCTGGGCCCACTCGGTAATGCATCATCATAATGAGCTCAATGTGACCAAGTGTCTGGTCATGGGATCATGCATTACGGTACGAGTAAAGTGACTTGCCGGTAACGAGATTAAACGAGGTATTGGGATACCGACGATCGAATCTCGGGCATGTAACATACCGATTGACAAAGGGAATTGTATACGGGATTGCTTGAGTCCTCGACATCGTGGTTCATCCGATGGATCATCGAGGAGCATGTGGGAGCCAACATGGGTATCCAAATCCCGCTATTGGTTATTGATTGGAGAGGCGTCTCGGTCATGTCTACATGTCTCCCGAACCCGTAGGGTCTACACACTTAAGGTTCGGTGACACTAGGGTTGTAGAGATATGAGTATGCAGTAAACCGAAAGTTGTTCGGAGTCCCGGATGAGATCCCGGACGTCACGAGGAGTTCCGGAATGGTCCGGAGGTAAAGAATTATATATATGAAGTGAAGTTTCGGCCATCGGGAAAGTTTCGGGGGTTACCGGTATTGTACCGGGACCACCGGAAGGGTCCCGGGGGTCCATCGGGTGGGGCCACCTATCCCGGAGGGCCCCATGGGCTGAAGTGGGAGGGGAACCAGCCCCTGGTGGGCTGGTGCGCCCTCCCCCCTTGGCCCCCCCTTGCGCCTAGGGTTGGGAAACCCTAGGGGTGGGGGCGCCTCCACTTGCCTTGGGGGGAAAGCCACCCCCTTGGCCGCCGCCCCCCCTAGGAGATCCCATCTCCTAGGGCCGGCGTCCCCCCTAGGGGCCCTATATAAAGAGGGGGGAGGGAGGGCAGCCACACCCTTGCTCTTGGTGCCTCCCTCTCCCTCTCGCAGACGCTTGGCGAAGCTCTGCCGAGATCGCTACTGCATCCACCACCACGCCGTCGTGCTGCTGGATCTTCTTCAACCTCTCCTTCCCCCTTGCTGGATCAAGAAGGAGGAGACGTCTCCCTGACCGTACGTGTGTTGATCGCGGAGGTGCCGTCCGTTCGGCGCTAGGATCTCCGGTGATTTGGATCACGATGAGTACGACTCCCTCAACCCCGTTCTCTTGAACGCTTCCGCTCGCGATCTACAACGGTATGTAGATGCACTCCTCTCTCTTGTTGCTAGATGAACTCATAGATTGATCTTGGTGAAAGCGTAGAATTTTTTTATTTTCTGCAACGTTCCCCAACAGCCTAGTCGTGGAGCAGCACACCTCCCATGAGGGTGACACGGTGGCTATGGCGAGGTTCGCCTAGCCCAATCCACACCTCTTGGAGGTGAAGCGCGAATTCTTCACCAGGAGGAACAAGGAGCGCACGAAGGAGAGGACGGTCAAGAAGGAGGGCGAAGCAGGCCCCTCACCGGCGATCAACATTGAGACATGAGAGGACGAGTTGGATAGTGGAGATGAGCCATTCCTGGAGCTTTGGAACCGTGTCAACGACGATGTTGATGACAAGTAGTGTGTCTGTGGGTATGTAGTCCTTTCGTAGTGAGTCTATCATGTTGTTTGAACTCATGTTTAAGTTTGAATTCATATTTCAACATGTGTGTGGTTGTGGAGAAAGACATGTTTGGATGCCCTATTTTACATCATCTGCTATGAGACATGTTTGGATGCCCTATTTTACATCATTTGTCATGGCATATTTTTTTGGTGCCCTAAGAGCATCTCTAGACGGTCCCTCAAAACTGGTTAAGGGAGTAAATTTTCATTTTGAGAATTTAAACCAGACATAAGCAAACCCTTATCTGGTTTAGCTCCTAAACAATTTACTACTCGTGTCGGCCAACGCTTATATTTACTTAGTCGCGGCTCAATCTTTGGACCCCTGGCCCTCTCTCTCGCTCGAACCGCATCGATGTCGGTGCCACCCAAATCCACCCCGCACCTCCACCAGCACTCCCGCCCGCACCGCAACCACCCCGCATCCCACCAGCACTTCCACTCGACCGACGTCGACCCCAACTCCCCTGAAATGGCGGGATCCAGTCATCGAAGGCCACTATTGCATGGACTTTTAGGATAAGGGGTGTGCTAGAGATGCCCCTAAGAACAACTGTTGTTGTTGTTATGTCATCGAGTTCCCATCGATGCCACCAGTTCAATTGTGATGCAATGGGTACCTTGCGTTGCATGGGCTGTCTTCCCTTCCCTTTTTATGGAGGCATTTTCTGAATAAAGGGCAATACTTAATATCTAGCTCACACCACACCTGGTATGTGGAACGACACAATCAGTGACGGAGGCAAGAATCAAAAATCACGGGGGCAAATGGCTTGCACTTTTGATAACAGGGGCCAAATTACACTAATACATGTATATTTTCCTAGAATTTGATAGATAGAGAGCACATATAGGCACAAGTTTTGAATCATAGGGGAGCCATGGGTCCTGCTAGTCTCTCATGTCTCTGCCACTAGACCCAATGCAAAAAACTAGTCGAGAAAACGAGGATGCACACTGCGTTATCGACATATGTATCTATACCAATATAAAAAAGGCCCAACGGAGCAGATTCAACTAATCACAGTTATCAAATCACATCAATTCAATGACCTAGATTGCTTCAATGGAAAGCACTCAACATGCTTAGCATGCAATTAATATCATATGAAATATCAATATCACTGCTACTCACATAACTGACATGCAACCAATACTCTATGTAAAATCAAGATGCACTGAATATTCTTCCAAATATCAACGTGCATTCCATGTACTCATTTACTAGTTACAAGAAAAAACAAACAAAAAGGGGGATGACACCGAAATGACATGCTCAAGCTACCAACAGTAATAGGCAAGCAAAACTCAACTAAATATGATATTGTTAGTTGAAACCAGCAACTACCAGTTTGAATAACTTCTTCTTACATGTTTTAAGCATGGGTATATCAAGGCATTTAGGTAGTGATTTTTGGGGTCATTTAGCTAGTATTTTACACAATGTTTTTGAGGGGGGGTATAGTATGGGTACACGAGAGATTTGTTGCTCATTGCAAGCGTTACTAGCATATCACCCGGTGGAGCCTTGGGTGGGCTGGCCTAGTACGGCGGGGGCACTGAGGCATAGTTTTCAGCAGTTTTCCTTTGATGTTTTTCTTGAGTCGGTTTTCGTTGTTTTGTTTTTTCGCAGGAGCTAGTTTTGTGGTTTCAAGTTTTGTTCTCTAGTTTCACTCTTTTTTCTATCTTTGTTTTTCAGTTTCTTTCTCCTTATCATTTTTTATTTGTTCTCCAGTTTATTATTTTTCCATTTTTTGTTGAAATTAAATATAAATATTTTTTATAAATACATGAGCAATTTAAAAGGCATGAGCACTTTTAAAATATATGATCAGTTTCTTTGAAATACAAGTATGGATTTTAGTTACATGAACAATTTTAAAATTTACACAGACATTATTCAGTTTCATGAACATTTTTTTGGTTAAATTAACATTTTTAAAACATGTTAACATTTTTGTAAAGAAAATGTACATGATATTTTTATAAACATGAAAACAAGTCTATTTAGTTAGGCGAACAATTTTCAAAATGCACTAGCACTTCCTTAAGAAACTAGAATTTTTTATGTAAATGATACATTGTTAAATTCGCAATACATGAACATATTTTTTTACCATTTAAAGTGATCTTTATTATAAAATATCATCATTGCTAGCTTTATTAGCTTAAAGTACTCGCTACATCGTCCACTAATAAAGGTAAACAAATGTGTGGGTATATCCAACCATACCGATCTACGGACTATCCCTCGCAAAGCTAGTTAGTCATGTGCAAATGTATTTGACTCTTCCCGAAAAAAAAAAGTATTTGACTCTCTATTACCACTGGAGCTATGTCTCATTTATTGTGAGACGTAGCTCTGGTTGGCCTCCCGCACAGGTTAATTGACGGGCCTAGTACTGTAGCTAACTCTGTGCGATTTTTTTTTTGTGTTTTTTATTTTGGTTTTCACCGTTTGCATCATTTTTTTCTTTTTCCTTTTTTTCGGGTTTCTTTTTTCCTTTGTTTCTTTCTTCGATTTTCACCGAATTTATTCGGGTTTTTTCAACACATGTGAACTTTTTCATACATATATTTTTGTATACAACTAGAACAGTTTTTATACACAATTATCATCTTCTAAATACATGATTAACATTTTTTAAAATATATGTTTATATGTTTATCTTTCCTCAACATTGTATATATTTCTTGGTTTATCTAAAAATATTTTTTTACATGTTTAATATTTTTCAAATACATGATTAATATTTTTTTAATGCATGCTTTAATTTTTTTTCAAATATGTGTTAAACATTTCCCAAGTATACACTCAAATATATTTTGAATCATACAACTTTTCTGAAATTATGCGAATATTTATTTACTTTGTATAAACATATTCTAAAATGACCTAAACATAAATTTGAAATGCATGAATATTTGTATAAAAAGTTTTTGAGGCAATGAACATTCTTTTCAATATAGTGTACATGTTTTTAATGGGATGAAACATATTTTTGGAATTATACATGAGCATTTTATGTGCATTACACAATGTTTGTTAAAAATTATCACGAGCACTCATCGAAACACGTGACATTTCTTTAAGAGCAAGTACGACAAGGTGATATAGGCGAGCTATAAGAGATGCCACATCAGATTTATGTCTAGGTGAAGGAGAGAGGAGAGGAGAGAGAAGAGAAGTGGGCTACAAGCTTACAGCCGGCTGTAGCACGAGCTCCAATACCCTTTGCGAGGGAAAGAAGTGGACCATGTATTAATTATATAATATACTAGTAACTATTGTATGAGTGAGATATTAGGTTGGCTACAAGTGACATGACAACTTTATATAGCCGGTTGTTGGCTATACTATTAACCATGCTCTAATATCACATGCATATTTTTTCAAATGGTACAAACATTTTTGTAAAAGTTGAACGGACATTTTTTGACACCGCATGGACATTTTTTTAATGTCCCGTGAACACTTTTAAAATTTAACAAATTATTGTTTATAATACTTTTATTTAGAATTTCCAAAATATAAACAAAAGAAAAGAAAAAGAAAAACACAGGTGTAACGTCAGCGTGACGAACCCACCTAGCTACTGGTTGGCCCACTCCCGGCTCGCCTGTAGGCGAGCAGAGCTACTATTTCGCATAAAGTAAGACATAGTCGCGCCCCTCTATTACAGTGCTAAATGATGATCTCTCCAAGTTCTCGACATTCACCTAAAGTGTTATATGAATAAATGAGAAACATATTATGTTATCCAAATGAAAAAGAAACCGTTGCTAATAGGGAGGCACGAAGGTCGGGCGTGTACGGGAGCGGGAGATGTATGTCCCCTATTTTAAGATGTAACATGTCTCGCCTACAAGGCGGTATTATTGGGCTAGCCCAATCCTGTAGCTAGGAGCCTGTGTTTTTTGTGGTCTTTGTTTTCACTGTTTTGCATCGATTTTCTTTGTTTTTCTATGTTTTTTCTTTCGTTTCCTTTTCCTTTTCCTTTTTTTCTTTGGTTTTCTTTTTTTCTTTATTTAGTTTTCATCAGTTTTGTTCAGTTTAATATTTTGAAGTACAAGATTTACATTTCTTCATATGCTTGTTTTGAATATTTTTCCAATATTTCATACTCCATCCGTCCCAAATTACTTGTGATAGAAATGGATACATATAAAACAAAGAAAGAAATATGTGTTAATTTTTACATTGGAGAATGTTCTAGATACATCCATTTCTTAAAAACTATATGGACAATTTTTACATTGGATAAGTAATTCTGGACGGAGGGAGTATACATATAAAACATTTTCATATACATTTAACATTCTCAAGTACATAGTTTATTTTAAGGAAATACTTGTTTTAAACATTTGAACTTTTTTCTAATATGTGTTAAACATTTTTCAAACACACCACAATGTTTTTTTTCTCTTAAAACTACATGAACAATTTTTACATTGGATAACACATGTTTTTAAATGACACAAAACATTTGTTTGAAATGTGTGACCATTTTCTTAAATCTAATGTATATTTTTGGATGATAGGAACAAACATTTTGAATTACATGATTTTTTTGCATTGTATACATTTTTGAAAAATGTCTGATATATATTTTGAAACAGATGAACAGTTTTAAAATGTCACATGTATTTTGTTTGAATGACACAAACATTTTATAAAAGCTAAATTACTCCCTTCATCTCATAATATAAGATATTAATACACATATCTAGTAATTTATTTTGTAGTTTTAAATATAAATATTAAAGAAAGTAAGAAAGACACATACACAATGTTAGCGTGGGAATACTACATCCTTACTGGGCCGGCTTACTACTGGCTCCCTGCAGGCTTTCTTCCGTCTCGCATAAAGCGAGACATAGACTCCCAGTGCACGGGCGGCGCGGTTTTTCTATTTGAACTTCGGGCGGCCTGAGCCCTGGGGCTTTCGCGAGAGGTGACATATGGCAGTACCCCCGGTACCGGCACACGCAACTCTTACATGCGGGTCCCACTGTCAGTAACAAATCATCTCGATCCATCCAAGCAGCAAGAGGATATACCCAACAAGGCCCAGGCCCAACCGCCCAACCCCGCCCGAACTGCCTCACTCCCGATCCTCTCCGACGACGAGATGGGCTCCATGGAGCTGTCCACCGCGCCGGAGAACGGCACCGCCGCGGCCGCCGCGGCGTGCAACGGCGGGGCCGCCCCGGCGAACGGAGGGGTCGAGAGGAGGCTGAGATCCTCGGCCGCGTCCGCGTCCTGGGCGGCGCATCTGCCGCTGGAAGTGGGGACGCGCGTGATGTGCCGGTGGCGCGACCAGAAGCCCCACCCCGTCAAGGTCATCGAGCGCCGGAAGTCCGCCGCCTCCTCTTCCCCCGCCGACTACGAGTACTACGTCCATTACACCGAGTGTGAGCAGCCTACCCACCCCACCCCATCTGGTCGCTTCGGTTCTAGGGTTAGGTCTATGGCGCTTCAGGTTGGGGAATCTTGGATTTAGCGTTTAATTGAGTTTATTGGCCGTGTGTCCGAGGGGGTTCTAGTGATGAATTGATCCCCAGGCTTGATTTAGTGTTGGGTGGGGGTGGTCGTTCTCCTGGTCAATTTTCGTAGTACAATCATACATTTCTGCCGTGTTTTAAGTTGAAATGGAAACATAACACCTCCCAGTAGGCTAATATGTGTGGTGTGTTCTATTGAGGGCTCACAGAATGGCGCCGCCAGTGCAGAAATGAGTTAACTTAACTGTGATCTGGCTTGTTTTAGTTTATTGACTTATCCATGTTTATTGATTGTGTTTAAATGTTCTGAATTTGCAGTCAACAGGAGGTTGGATGAGTGGGTTAAACTTGAGCAACTTGATCTTGATACTGTCGAGGCTGATGTTGACGAGAAGGTAGACGACAAGGTAAGATAAATGAGTGCAGTTCAGTCATGGTGCTCAGTGTTCTACACGTTAATGATATATGTACCATTTACTTTAACACGAGATCCTTGACTGCATTGTTAAGTTGCTGTCTACTTGGCCGAGATAATATTTTTCTTGATCCAACATTAGCTATTCTTTGTGTGAAATGAATACTCATATGAATCGTTGCACATTTATCCAGGCAACAAGTTTGAAGATGACACGACACCAGAAACGTAAAATCGACGAAACACACGTGGAGGTATGCAATGGACTGTTAAGACTGGATGATTTTATTCCTTTACCTGTCAAATACTTGTGTAGATTTATTTTTGGAAGTTGTATCCCAGGCTTTGGTTTGCTCTTTGTTGGATTTTCTAACATATTTGGAAAAATGCTTTGAATACACACAAAATTATATTCCTTAATTGCCTCGTACTGGAATTATTTACTCTATCTAATCAATGGGCTGAGAGTAATCTTTCACTTGTATCTCCATTTCCCTTGCAGCAAGGTCACGAGGAGCTTGATGCTGCTAGTTTGCGGGAGCATGAGGAGTTCACAAAGGTGAAAAATATAGCGAAGATAGAACTTGGGAAATATGAGATAGATACCTGGTATTTCTCTCCTTTCCCACCAGAGTACAATGACTCTGCGAAGCTGTTCTTCTGTGAGTTTTGCCTGAACTTCATGAAGCGCAAAGAACAGCTTCAGAGGCACATGGTGAGCTTGCACTTATTTGTTACTGTATTGTGAACTCCGTGTTTGTGAGATGGGCATTGTTAACTTGCTACTTGTTATTGTCTATCTTGTACTTGTTTGCTCCTTTTGTGTTTGTCTCGGCCCATGTATCATGATTGTACATCTACAAGTACACACCAACGTTTTTGTTCAGACACAATTTGCGTTTGGACATGGGAATTTTCTCACACTTCTGTAGGATTTCATGTGAAAGTTTCCAGGGTTCCAAACCGACTCCTATTTTAAACCCTTCTGGCAGTCCTTATCGCTAAATTCAACGTGACTTTTGTCTACAAGGAACTGCATTAAGCAAGAACACAAACCCCTGCCTCCCCTCTTATATCTCTCGGTGTCAAAGGAGGTCGCCTTTAGCAATCTGCAGTTATTGCCTGTTAGGGTGTGTTTGGATCCTAAGCAATTCTAGTGTTAGCTTTCTTAGTAAGGGCAACTGTTTGGTAAAAATAAAATAACTAACTTTACTAATCCATCTAGCCTGCGTGGGCTAGAAAAGCCTTGCCCCAGCAGGAGGGCCAATTTGGCTCTCCTCCATTGGCAAAAAAATGAGCGGAAGAAAGAAATCAAGAGAACTGCCACTGGAATTGTTGCTTGACCATGGAGATTGCTAGCTGAACCAAATAGCTAGATTTGCCCACATGGGCTGTAGGTTGAAAGCCTTTGTAGCTGGGCATGAACGGAAAAACATACAAACACACCCTTGCTGTCATCACTCCCTCTGAGTCACATGTGCTATTTGGACATTAGCATGGTCTCCAGAACATAACTTCGACAAGCAATTTGTACCATCATATATTTATAATTTATCATATAATTTATATATGGGTAACCTAAATATTTATCAATATATTATTTGTTAAAGTAGAGTTAATTTTGACTGCATATATTCTAAAATGCATTTAATTCGTATTCTTACTGGAGGTAGTACTATATTATGACTTGGATGGACATTTCTGGTTTGTGCAACATATTAAGTTGCTCAGTTGATCCACGATGATGGTCTGATGCTTTCTTTGTATTTTGTTTGCTGCACATGTGCACATAATTTCCGTTTCAGCTCTTATGGGTTTCGCCTCTAGCCTACCCCAACTTTTTTGGGACTAAAGGCTTTGTTGTTGTTGTACATGTGCACATAATTTCCATTTCAGCGGGTTCTGATTCCCTTGTAAATATCATAAACCCTAACCAGATTGTTTTGCCATCTCCTTTACTTCTGCAGAAGAAGTGTGATCTTAAGCATCCCCCGGGTGATGAAATCTACAGATGTGGAACTCTATCGATGTTCGAGGTAACAAGTTTGATTGACACTTTGCTAGCTGGACATCCTTGCTCTTAACTTATGGTCTGTATTATGATATTCTGTTACTGGGGAAGGCTAATAGAGGTGCATATCTGCAGTTAGTTGCTTACACAACTATACCCCCTCCATCCAAATATATAGGGCTTAATATGCTTTTCGAGGTTACCTTTGACCATGAATTAGAGCAATAATATATGACATGCATATTACACTAAGCATGCCATTAAATTTCGTATGTGAAAGGAATTTCTAATGATATAATATTTTTGTCATGCATCTCATATATTATCAATCTTATCAATGGTCAAAACCAAACTCGAAAAATGCATTAGGCCCTATATATTTGGATGGAGGGAGTAATGTAGAAACAGCTACAGAACGTAGTTCTCCCATTATAGACAAATATCTCGAGTCTCGAGCAAAGAAGAATAATAAAAATGCATTAGGACTGTCAGCAATTTCCTTTAGTTTTTCTGAAAACAAGACTGGCAGAATGGGTGGATGAGTTCTTTTGGTCAATCATCACAGATTTTTTTTTAAATTGATAGAAGATTATGTTGAAAGCCAGAGAGTCGTTATCTAGAGATGCGAGCATTGACATGTTAATATTAATTGTTGAAGAATCAAATTCCGTCTTTGCTTTATATAGAGATTAGCTGATGGCATATATGAAATATACAATCTATTTGCATCATATGTCTACCTGTTATTTCCTATGCGGAATGGTGTCTTGAGGAATTTTGCATTTGAATTGCTTTTTCCTCCAGGTAGACTAATTTTATTTGGCTAGTTTGACGCTGACATCTGCATATCCAAAATGGATAATACTATAAAGGCAATATATCTAATGCCATATGTTTCTTCAACTATTGATTTTATTATATAGATTCATTTATAATCTAAAAGAGGATGCACGCTATCTTGAATCCGCTTGATTCTTCTGTTTGAACTGAAGGTCTGTAATTTACCCCAATACAGTTTTCCTAGCACAGTTGTAACAGTATAACTGCTTGCGCGATGGCAGGTTGATGGCAAGAAGAATAAGGTTTATGGACAGAACCTTTGCTACCTGGCCAAGCTATTCCTTGATCACAAAACACTCTACTATGATGTGGATTTGTTCTTGTTCTATATCCTGTGTGAATGTGATGATCGGGGATGCCATATGGTGGGATATTTCTCCAAGGTAAAGTTTGTGGCGATTCTTAAACCAGTATTGTTTTTATTTCCTAGTTCGATTGAATGTGAATTATATTGTGTGAAGCTGCTTCCATAATTTGTGTACAAAATGGGATTCATATTAGTAGCAATGAATCGTTTTATGCTACAGAGCAAATGGTCATGTTTGTTAAATTGGGTTTTATCTCTGCAGGAGAAGCACTCTGAGGAAGCTTACAACTTGGCCTGCATTCTCACTCTCCCTCCATACCAAAGAAAGGGTTACGGAAAGTTCCTGATTGCTTTCTGTAAGTCTGAACTTATGCTATATTTCTCATCTCATTGTTAGCTTTTGATTTTCTTATGGACTAAACTGTTTCTCCACTCTAGCATTTTGTTCATAGTTGAATTTTCTTTATTATGACAGCTTATGAGCTTTCTAAAAAGGAAGGTAAAGTGGGAACACCGGAGCGTCCTCTCTCAGATCTTGGTCTGCTCAGTTATAGAGGCTATTGGACTAGAGTACTTCTGGAAATTTTGAAGAAACATAAGAGCAACATATCTATTAAGGTTAGTACATTTCCTTCTATCCTACTTCCTCCGTCCCATAATTTAAGAGCGTCTTTTACACTAGTGTAGTGTCGAAAACGCTCTTATATTATGGTACGGAGGGAGTACTTTATTGCTTTAGTTTTTATTGAATCCCTTTTCAACAGCTGATCGAACTGTGATGCAATAGCCAACACCTTTTCCTTTTATTGACCCAAATACTGAATTTGATCTACTTAAAGCAATCTGTCTGCTATTGTTCCTTGTTTTTCACTGACAAGAAAAACTACGCCAAAGTGATATCCATTGTTTCTAGCTGAAATATTGGGAGACGATGGATAGATTCTCATGGAAAAAGTTGCATTTTTATGAATTTCTAATGATGATGCTTATCGACTTCACATTGCAAACAAACCACCCTGAACTACTCTCTTAACCTTAGGCCTCTTCATGGATGTTCGCCTGCACTCTTGGTTTTATATTTTCTGCCTAGAGACTTTACAGGTTGCCATTTAGGTTCCTACTGAAATGTACATTAGTTTGATTCCCCAACATTCGTTATATCTTTTGAGTGCGCGCTGAATGTTTTTTCTCCTCTCCATGGAGGGACATTGATCCATGTGTTTTGGCTCTTCAGCCAGTGCCCTACCTGTTCATCCCCCCCCCCCCCCCCCCCCCCCCAAACTTTTGGATGTATGCAAATTAGACCATTTCATGGTACACTAGAATAAAAATCTGGACGTTGCTCTTCCTATCATTGCAACCTGTTAAAACAGTAGTATTTCTATAGCTGCATCCTTATGTCTTCGAATCCATATCTACTGCTACCGTCATTTTCTGCCATACTGTTCCTGGGTGCAGGCATAACTTTTGCTAACAAGCTGTCACACTTGCACGCAGGAGCTGAGCGACATGACGGCAATCAAAGCGGACGACATCTTGAGCACGCTGCAGAGCCTGGACCTGATCCAGTACCGGAAAGGGCAGCATGTCATCTGTGCAGACCCAAAGGTCCTCGACCGCCACCTCAAGGCCGCGGGGCGGGGGGGCCTTGACGTCGACGTGAGCAAGCTGATCTGGACACCGTACAAGGAGCAAGGCTAAGCAAAGCACATCTGCCATGCGGCCATGCCATGTCGAATTAGATAAGCTGACCAATCGAGTCGTGTATATTTTAGGAACTCCTTCCTTCCCCGTCCCTCGTGCAGTGACTCTACTAGTCTCTTTTTTCCGAACTGTGGCTGTAGTGGTCTTGTGTAACATCAGATTGTTGTGTCTCTCAGCACGTTGTTTGCCAAGCTTTCCGATTAATAACTATGTCACCGTTCTGTATTTGTGGTCTTCCTGCTCATATAATTGGATGGAGAAGCAAGCAGCATATGCACACTTGTCACCGCGTTTTACATACTACTCCCTCCGTTCCAAATTACTCGTCGTGGTTTTAATTTAAATTTGAACTAAAACCACGACGAGTAATTTGAAACGGAGGGAGTACAAGAGGTGGGCACCTCTGTAAACTGTAGTGGTCTTGTGTAACGTCGAACGTCTTCCTGCTCGTATTGCTACATGTTTTCACTTTTCAGTTGTACATTAGAGTGATCTAAAACGTCTTATACTTCCTCCGTCCTAAAATTCTTGTCTTAGATTTGTCACGTTTTAGTATTAGGTACATTCGTATCTAGACAAATCTAAGACAAGAATTTTGGGGCGGAGGGAGTACAAGTTTACCGAGGGAGTACATGGTTGTTACCATGTGTATGCATCTTGTTGGTATATAAAGTCCTTTTTTGTTAAAGAATATAAGAGCGTTTAGATTCAAGATGACAATATTCCCCGTGAGGACATATAAAGTCCTTTTTTGTTAAAGAATATAAGAGCGTTTAGATTCAAGATGACAATATTCCCCGCGAGGACGGGTACCTGTAGGGATTTACCCGTCATGGAGCGGGGATGAGGGACAAATTAGCCTCATTGGTATTGTTCGGTGGGTACCCGTTAGTCTGGCGGGGCGGGGATGGATATAATATTCCCCCGTGGGGACTCCATGAATACCCGAAAAATATGCTATTTGTACTAGTACAAATGCAGAATATATAGATTAATACCTAGATATTTCACACAATTATTTTTCTCCACCTCTCCCAACAACCATGCCTTCTCCAATCTCACCTATCCCAGTCAGCTTTGAAATCCCCATGGATATCCGACGGATACCGGGTAGCCGATATTAACGGGGATGGGGGACGTTTTGTCCCCATGAAGCTTCACGAGGACGGGGGATCGATCGCGGGTATGGGGATTGGCGGGGATCGGGGCGGGGATTGTGGAGTCATCCCCGATCATCCCCGTCCCCGTTGCCACCTTGAGTTCAGATCACTACTTAGTAAGTAGTGATCTAAACGCTTTTATATTTCTTTGTAGAGGAAAAGTAATCCTGTAGGCACTGGAGAGTCATCTTTGTTGAACATGTCTGACTCTAGGAAGACGATCATGTGGGCTTGTAAACATTCTCTGCCGTTCCTCCTGTCCTGAGGGAGGCTGCTGTTCCGGAGCCTGAATACTGAAACTGGATAAATAATTTTTCCGGCGACCACTTCGATCTCAACTTTGAGCTGTTGCCTTTCCAGGTTGGAATGTCCTCCATTACTTTGCCTTGAAGGAGAGACAAGATTTTCGTTTTCTCAACATAGGTTTGGGTTGGCTGCACAAAGTTGTGGATTGCAAGCGGTCTGATGCATCATAAATCGTGTGCATCACTTGCATGCTCGTATCTAAATCGTGTATGACAAGGTATGTCGTTCCCAGATTTTCCTTCCCAGTTTGGAGGCGTTACCACACCTTCTTGCCCTCTGCATGATCCAGCCGAACCTTCGCACACAAATAATTCAAATTCGAGAAACTAGCATCGGCTAACCAATTACAAGCAATGTGTGCAGACAGATTCTACGGAAACTGCTTCGGAGAGGACCACACAGAGGCAGGCACGCATTCTGGACGAATGGAAAGCTTGGAATCCTAGCCAATTTAGCAGATCAAGAAATAGGAGACCAATTTCTCGCTCAGCAATTAAACATACTAACAAACTAATACTCCCTCCGTCCCATAATATAAGAACGATTTTGACATTAATGTAGTGTCAAAAACGTTCTTATATTATGGGACTGAGGGAGTAATTAGCAACCAAACAGGTGGAGTTAACAGTCTCCAAGCAAATGATGAAGAATCTGTAATTTCAGGAAGTTTGATCTTAACCCAAGTCTTGCACTTTACTGTGCCATCTATTAAGGTAAGACACATTGCATCAACATGGCATTTTATCAGGCTCCGGTAAAATGTGACTGCTAGAGAATGATGCCAGCTGCTGTTGCGCCTTTTTAGGGGGTCGGAGAATGACTTCTTCAAAGATCATGTTGCACTCCATGGATCCTTTGTTTGACCTGATGATCCACTGGTAAACAATCTTTTATTAGTTCAGACTGCACAAATGCCATGATGCTCTTAATCACCCAACAATACTTACTGGTAGTGATTAAGAAACCAAGTGCTAACAGTTCTACTAAGAAATTCTTTGTAATTTTCAATGTGATAGGAGAACCAAAACATAGGAAATAGTGATAATTAGAGCAGTGGCATCAACAGGAGCAGTATATGGAGATATCCACTATCACCTCAGTTTCAGTTATTCTTTAGATATGTCTGGATTTTTATATTGTTTATTTTTATGGATAAAGATAAGGTGCTGTATGATTATGGGATATTGAACAAGTTAACACGACTACAGAGAAGTGTAAAAAGATTGAAAGGAATGATTCATTAATAGGCAGAGTATAGTTCATTCTTTATAGAAATTGACTTTTTAACCTTTAATATGATGTTTAACTCATTACAGGTTAACTATTGTGCGCAACAGCAAAAGAAGGATCATCTAGGGATAATAAAAAGATGGTAAGCCAGAAGTTCCTCTTCAAATCTACTGGATAAGAAACTGCAAATTGTTCAAGAGCATCTTGCAAATTTAAATGGAGAGAAGAATAATTAAGGTTGGGGCACGATGCATCATAGAAGGAATGGTTACATAGCAGAAAAAAAGGAACTTGATTTTTTAACACTAATTATTGAGAACAAATGCAGATAAAGATAAGAACAACTTTTTCACAAATACACAAAGCTTGCGTCAACAGTGCTCATTTTCGTAGTAGGAACTTGCTCTAATTATGTAGACCTGCATCATTTACGTAATAGAGGTTGGATAATTAGTCATGGTAAATTAACATACATGAATCGTCCCTATCATTATGTCTTAATGATCCCGTTTGGTTCATTTAAAGAACATTGGACTTAAACACTTGAAAATTCACGTGGATAACACCACTAACTCACCAAGCAATTTTTTAGAAGCTTTAGAATCATAATGCTCATTTTGAACTCCATAAGAAATGACTTGTCAACTCTAACTACAACTCGGACTAGATGTCCACATGTGGTTTTAAGTGATACCCTGAGTTCCAAACATGGCTCTAGAACAACTTTTAGAATCTCACCTTAAACTTTGTCCTGTGGACTCGCTGGAACACCAAGCAATCACCATCAGCCAGCTTGTGAGCAATGGCGAACGAATTCCACCCAGAGCCGATGGCACTATGTTGCGCAATGTAAGGCATGGGAAACTCCCCATCCTCTTCATCCACCAGAAATATCATCTCATCAGACCATGGGAGATACCTCTTCTTGAATTGTGGCGGGATGTGCTGCAAGACATCGGACCAAATCAACATCGAGTAAGCCATTACGTCCAGATGGGATGGAAATAACTTTTTTGAAAGGCGATGGGATGGAAATAACGCATCGTCA
This sequence comes from Triticum aestivum, assembly GCF_018294505.1. NCBI lineage: Eukaryota > Viridiplantae > Streptophyta > Magnoliopsida > Poales > Poaceae > Triticum > Triticum aestivum. The sequence goes on from NC_057798.1 coordinate 168,396,644, forward strand.
ATTGTGATCTTCTTGCTTTACCAGATAGCCACTCCTCGTGGCATAACTATGGGTCATGGGCTTGATGAAGGAGGGGTAGTCGGAGGACAGCTGGTTATTGAGCTCTTTGGCCTTGGTGAAGGCGTAGTCTCTGGCTTCGTCGGTCGCGTACACACGATCAGGCGATAATCCCCTTCTATCAACATTAACAATTTAACATATACCCCGTTGAAAGTTAAGCAAGGTTCAGACTAGTGAGTAACCCATATTCCTATGCGTCACAGATTTCGATGGAAAGAACAGTTTGGGTGAGACATGGGTGCACCTTGGGGTTTTCTTGTTGCGGTAATCAGGTTGCTTGGGGAGACTGGCGACGCGGCCGGACCGCCGGGTCGGGGGCGGCGGCGGGCGAAGATACCGCAGCTTCAGCTCCGGGGTCTGCGGCACCAAGAAAATCATACGGGGTAAGGAACCGGACAGCGAAGCACCTCTTTTGCGAGGAAGGAGGGGGTGGAACTGACCGGCATTGGCTTGACGGCGGCCTCGCGGACGGCGGCGGAGAGGCAGTGCAGGCGCAGCTCGTCCAGCTTCCGCTTGTTCTCCTCCACCTGCCTCCTGCGCTGCTCCTCGTACGAGTTGGGTTCAGCCATGGCGCTCCGGCTGCCGACGTTGGGGGAGCGAGGTGGGGGTGGGGAAACGGGGCGATTTGGGGGAGGGCAGCGCCGTTCAAATTTTGAACAAAGAGCTAGAGAGATAGTAATCGCTGTGCTGTTGTATATTACATTGACAGAAGGAGTTACAGGTTACATATATAGCTGAGAGAGCTCAACGTCTCCAGGCCATGACGGGAGAGTTGTTAGCGATCCTGAAGACTAGGGATGGTACAACAGTAAGTACAACAGCTAGTCAAGGTACAACAGCTAATACAAGAATTACAGTACATGTACAACACGTTAACACCCCCCGCAGTCGGAACACCTCCCGGGTGGATGTTCACACTGGCACGAAAGTCGACGAAGACTGCTGAAGGGAGGCCCTTGGTGAAGATGTCAGCATATTGGGAGGTGGAGGGAACATGAAGTACCCTGGCCTCGCCCAACGCAACGCAATCCCGAACGAAATGCAAGTCGATCTCCACATGTTTGGTACGTTGGTGCTGAACTGGATTCGACGAGAGATACGTCGCACTGATGTTGTTATAGTACACGACCGTGGCACGGGCTGGTGGGCGACGAAGCTCATGTAGAAGTTGGCGTAGCCATGTAGTCTCAGCAACACAGTTTGCAACCGCGCGGTATTCTGCCTCGGCACTAGAGCGGGACACAGTAGGTTGCCGTTTCGACGACCAGGAGACTAGATTGGAACCGAGGAAAACACAAAAGCCGGATGTAGACTTCCGAGTGTCCGGGCAACCGGCCCAGTCAGTGTCGGAATAGGCAAGAAGCTCATGAGAGGGTGATTTATATAGTTGGAGACCGAAGTGAGAGGTGCCCTGTAGATACCGGAGGATGCGCATGATCAACTGGAAGTGGATGCCGCGGGGGGCATGCATGAACAGGCAAGCGTGTTGAACCGCGTATGAGATGTCAGGCCGTGTTACGGTGAGGTACTGGAGGGCGCCAGCTAAACTTCGGTATAGAGTGGGGTTAGATAAAGGAACACCATCATGGGCAGAGAGCTTGGCTTTTGTGTCGATGGGAGTGGAGATGGGTTTGCAGTTCAGCATGTCTGCACGATCTAGGATCTCAAGAACATACCGCTGTTGGGAGAGAAAGAGACCAGTCGTGTTGCGGGTGACATTGACACCGAGGAAATGGTGGATATCTCCAAGGTCCGACATGGCAAACTCGGACTTAAGGGAAGAGATGACGGAATGGAGTGTGGTGACAGTGCTGGCGGTGAGGATAATATCATCGACATACAGTAGGAGATATGCAACCGAAGAACCATGGTGAAGAATAAAAAGAGAGGGATCACACTTGGAGGAAACAAAGCCTAAAGAGCGAAGAAAGGATTGAAACCTCAAAAACCAAGTGCGAGGGGCTTGTTTCAAGCCGTATAGGGATTTCTTGAGGAGACAAACATGGTTGGGGCGGGAAGAGTCGATGAACCCCGCTGGTTGGTTGCAGTAGACCGTCTCACCAAGATCACCGTGGAGGAATGCGTTTTTAACGTCAAGCTGGTGGATGGGCCAAGAGTGCGCCGTGGCAATGCTGAGGACGACACGGACCGTAGCCGGTTTGACAACCGGACTAAAGGTCTCCGTGTAGTCGATGCCCTCCTGTTGTGTGAACCCGCGAAGGACCCAACGCGCCTTGTACCGGGAGAGAGAGCCGTCCGGATTAAATTTGTGCCGGAAGATCCACTTGCCGGTGACCACATTAACACCTGCAGGACGAGGTACCAAACGCCATGTATCGTTCTTTAGCAAAGCAGTAAATTCGTCAAGCATAGCGTCATGCCAATGGTGATCCTTGAGAGCAGATTTGTAGGAGGAGGGAAGGGGAGAAATAGCGGTGGAGGCGGTCAGCGAGAATAAGCGCCGAGGTTGAGCGAAACCGCGTTTGGCCCTGGTGGTCAATTTATGTGAATTAACGGGAGGAGCTACCGGGACAACGGGGCGACGTGGCGGACTGGGTGTGGTTGGCACGGATGGCGAGGTGGATGCGGTGGGTCCGGTCGCTGAAGAGGCAGGTGAGGCATGCGCGGGAATGGTGGCAGATCCAAGGGAATCAGGCGCAGGTGGGTCAGAGGGGATAGTGGTGGGGGAATCCGAGGCGGGCGCGTGACGCGCGCGAGGTGGGCTAGTGGACGCGGTCGGCCCGGTAGGGTGGTGGTGGGGCGCGGAAGGTGTGGGATTGGGTGGCGCGGCTGGCGAGATGGATTGCGTGGGACCGCTGGCTGCCGAGGTAGGTGGGGGGAGGATCCTGGAGTGGATCTGCGGTAGGATCGGGTGCGGACGGGGAGCCTGTGGTCGCTGGTGAGGGTGGTGTGTAGGGAAAGATTGTTTCATCAAAAATGACATGCCTAGAAATGATGACTCGCCGGGAGGTGAGATCAAAGCACCGGTAGCCTTTGTGCTCTAAGGGATAACCAAGAAAAACACAACGAGTGGAGCGAGGGGCTAACTTGTGAGGACTAGTGGCGTAAAGGTTGGGATAACATAGGCACCCAAAAACACGAAGATGATCGTAGCGGGGTTGAACGCCGGTGAGGAGAAAGTAAGGGGTGTGGGGAGTGGTGGTGGTGGACGGGCGGCGATTGAGTAGGTGGGTGGCGGTGTGCAGAGCCTCGACCCAAAAAGGTGGGGGGAGAGAGGCATGGATTAGAAGTGTGCGAAGGACATCGTTAGTAGTGCGGATCATATGCTCAGCCTTACCATTTTGGGGAGAAGTGTGGGGGCAGGAGAGACGATAGGTGATGCCGTGAGTGGAGAAGAAAGTACGAAGGGATGTGTTGATGAATTCGCCGCCGTTGTCACATTGCATGCACTTAATAATAGTGTGAAATTGGGTAAGTATGTAGGTAAAGAAACGTTGGAGGGTGGGTGATGTTTCGGATTTTTGGCGCAAGGGAAACGACCATGAGTAATGCGAGAAATCGTCAAGCACAATGAAGTAATAGTTATAGCTAGAAAAACTCGTAACCGGTGACGTCCATAGATCACAGTGAATAAGCTGGAAAGGAGCACTAGTACAATTATTGGAAGAGGGAAAAGATAAACGAGGCTGCCGTCCAAGTTGGCATGCCGTACAAGGTGATCTAGTAGCATTATTACAATCGGGAAGAAAATTTTGAGAAAGAGATGCTAAGGAGGTCTTGCCCGGATGGCCAAGACGCTGGTGCCACAGATCACTGGAAGTAATGGAGAAAGCAGTGCCGCCATAGTGTTGCTTGCCATAAAATGGGTAGAGAGGACCGGGACTACTGGACTTCATGAGGGGAGTCTTGGTTTGAAGGGCCTTCACAGAAAAACCACCAGGGTTAAATGCAACAGAAACTTGATTATCAGAAGATAATTTACGAACAGAAATTAGGTCTTGAACGATGGAAGGACAGACAACTACATCATTGAGAGAGAGATTGGTGGGAGGGAGAGTGGTGGAGCCAATGCCAATGATGGGTAAACGATCACCGTTGCCGACGATTATGCTGGAAGAATTATGCTTTGGGAAAGGACGAAACGTGGAGAGTTTACCTGCGTTAACGTGTGTGGCCGCGCCGGAGTCGAGGATCCAGTCCGCACTCTGTTGGGGTAGACCGTGCCGGATGTAGGCCTGATGGAGCAGCGCGGCGTGATCCCAGCCAGGAGCGATGAGCGAGAGCGACGAAGAACCCGGCGGCGGCAAGGAGGGCGGGGTCGGGCCGGAGTACATCAGTGGGTAGGCCTGGGAGTGGACGCCTGGGCGCGGTCCGAGGACGCCTGCAGCATTGCGAGGAACCCAGCCGGGGCGGGGAGCCGGCAGGGCCATGCCGAAAGGAGCGAAGTAGCCTGTCCACGGCGACGGGTGTTGCGGTGGAGGGACCCGTCCACCAGAGTCGGAGCGGCCGCCACGGCCGCGAGCACCGTTGCGACCACGGCCACGGCTACGATCACCACCACCGTTGCCGCGAGCGCCACCAGAGCCGCAGCTAGAGGAGGGAGCATGATCGCCGCGATCCGAGCGGTCGCCACGGTCACCGCGATCGCCGCGGTCGGGGTTGCAGCCGGAACCTCCAGTGAGGTGAGGGCCGCGGAACCCGCCTCGGCCGCGTGAAGGTTGAGGTTGTACTCCGCGAGATCCAACCGAGAGCGCGTGACGGCGAAGGGAGGCAGCGGGTCCGTGTCGCCGAGGATGGTGCGGATGGTGTCGAAGCGGGTGGCGAGGCCATGCAGGAGTTGCATCGTGAGGTCGTGGTCGGTGACGGGGTGGCCGGTGTCCGCGAGGCCGTCAACGAGGGCCTTGAGGCGCCGCGCATACTCCGAGACCGTGAGGTCGCCTGCTGAAGAGTGCGAAACTGGCGAGTGAGGTGCAGGTACTGGGCACCCTGGTTGGCCTGGAAGTAGTCCCGGATGTGAGTCCAGGCCGTGTATGCGTCAGCCGCGCCGCCCATGATGAGCTCGAGAAGGGGTCGGCCAGGGTAAAGAGGATCCAGAGAATGAGCCGCTGATCGATGGCGAGCCAAGTGGCATCAGGATGGGCTGGGGCCGGATGCAGGACGTGGTCCTGGACACGATGCTGCAGTTGAAAAACGTCCGCCACTTGATGTGGTTGTTTTCGCTAGGGTCAAGTTTGAATTTGATGTGGTTGGAGATGTGATCTTGATGGAAATTGAGAAGGTAGGGATCAGCAGGAGGTGTGATCATGGTGGAGAGGGCGGAGGTGGCAGCGGGAGTGGTGGTGGGGAGGGTAGGAGAGGACCCAGGGGGAGAGGACTGAGGAGAGGCGGCGACGGCGGCGGCCGCGCTGGCGGCGGGGAGATCGCCGAAGATGTCCTTGAAGGCCATGGAAAACTGATACCAAGCTAGAGAGATAGTAATCGCTGTGCTGTTGTATATTGCATTGACAGAAGGAGTTACAGGTTACATATATAGCTGAGAGAGCTCAACGTCTCCCGTAAGAAGAGGCACGCAGGCCATGACAGGAGAGTTGTTAGCGATCCTGAAGACTAGGGATGGTACAATAGTAAGCACAACAGCTAGTCAAGGTACAACAGCTAGTACAAGAATTACAGTACATGTACAACACGTTAACACAAAGGAGTAAGAGAAGGTCGTTCTCAGTCCTTGCCGCCGTGACTCAAAACAGTGATATTACCAATTATTGGGTGGGGTGGGATGGGCTGGGCTATCTCAGATGCTTGTAGGGTCTTGGGCCCTGGGCAGACGGCCATTTCTGGATTGACAAAGACTTCCTTCCCCTGAAAAAAAACTTCATAGTGAAGTATCGATAAAAAAATCCTAGCAAAGTCTAAAAGAATCATTCGATGTTGACAAGCGGCTGCCCTTCTTCCTCCTCTCGACAGTCAATGTTTTTCTTACTCCTACATAATGCTCCTCCTCTCGCGTGTGACCCATCCCCCCATACCACAGGCACAACCGTATGCCCCAACCACAACCGAGGGGCATGGGTGTGTGTGTGTGTGTGTGGGGGGGGGGGGTCTCACATGTTATCCCACACCTCTATACCATGCGACATTCTACGTTGTCCCCACACTAGACATGTCAGACCTTTGCCTACGATGTTGTGGTTAGTCATGTCATCACCGACTCCAGATTGTTCCTGGCGAGCCCTCTACACGGGACAACCGCCGATACGTCTTCATGCAAAATATTTACAAAATAGTAAAATTAAAATGTACACTAGTTTTGAAAAAGGTTCATGATTTTTTTTTTGCAAATTAGAAAAATGTTGACGATTGTGAGAGTGTTCCTGAATTTATATCCTTTGTTTGGCCTGATGATCCACTGCTAAACAATCTTTATTAGTTCAGACTGCACAGATGCCATGTTTCTCTCAATCACTGAATCACCCAACAATACTTGCTGGTAGTGATCAAGAAACCAAGTGCTACCTGTTCTACTAAGAAATTCTTTGAAACTTTCAATGTGATAGGAGAACCAAAACATAGGAAAGTTGTGTACAGAAGTGACATCAATACGAGCAACAACATTCTAGAGGGCCCTTTATCCCTACAGGAAATCATTCATGAGCTCAAACAAATGAAAGAGCCGACCATTCTTCTAAAATTAGAATTCGAAAAGGCTTACGACCGGGTAAATTGGGATTTCCTGTGTCAAGTCCTCCTAAGTCATGGCTTTTCGGCAGTTTGGGTTCACCGGGTGATGCAGCTGGTCTCGGGAGGCCAGACTGCGATCTCGGTTAACGAGAAAGTAGGGCACTTCTTCTGTAACAGACGCGGACTCTGTCAGGGCGACCCCATGTACCCGCTTCTGTTTAATTTTGTGGTCGATGCACTGGCGGCTATGTTGTGGAAAGCTACCGTGGCTGGCCACATAAAAGGGGTGGTGGGGCATCTCATCCCACGGGAGGGGGGAGTGTTGGGGAACGTAGCAGAAATTCAAAATTTTCTACGCATCACCAAAATCAATCTACGGAGATACTAGCAACGAGAGAGAGGGGAGTGCATCTTCATACCCTTGAAGATCACGATGCGGAAGAGTTACAAGAACGCGGATGAAGGAGTCATACTCGTAGCGATTCAGATCGCGGTTGATTCCGATGTAAGCACCGAACAACGGCGCCTCCGCGTTCATCACACGTGCAGCCCGATGACGTCTCCCGTGCCTCGATCCAGCAAGGGGAGAGGGAGAGGTTGGGGAAGAATCTGTCCGGCAGCAGCACGACAGCGTGGTGGTGGTGGAGGAGCATGGCACTCCAGCAGGGCTTCGCCAAGCACCGCAAGAGATGAGGAGGGAGAGAGGTAGGGCTGCGCCTTGGAGAGAATAACTCATGTATTGGGCAGCCCCTAGACCTCAACTATATATAGGGGGAGGGGAGGGGGCTGCGCCCCCTCTAGGGTTCCCACCCCAAGGGGTGCGGCAGCCCCAGATCCCATCTAGGGTGGCGGCCAAAGGGGGAGAGAGGGAGGCGCACATGGGGTCGGCCTTAGGGCCCATCTGCCCTAGGGTTTGCCCCCTTCTTCTCTTGAGGCGCCTTGGGCCTTGGTGGGGGCGCCCCAGCCCACCTAGGGGCTGGTCCCTTCCCACTATTGGCCCACGCAAGCCTCTGGGGCTGGTGGCCCCTCCCGATGGACCCCCGGACCCTTCCAGTGGTCCTGGTACATTACCGGTGATGCCCAGAACACTTCCGGTGGCGAAATCCTCACTTCCTATATATCAATCTTTACCTCCGGACCATTACGGAACTCCTCGTGACGTCCGGGATCTCATCCGGGACTCCGAACAACATTCGGTAACCACGTATATCTATTCCCTATAACCCTAGCGTCATCGAACCTTAAGTGTGTAGACCCTACGGGTTCGGGAACCATGCAGACATGACCGAGACAACTCTCCGGTCAATAACCAACAGCGGGATCTGGATACCCATGTTGGCTCCCACATGTTCCACGATGATCTCATCGGATGAACCATGATGTCAAGGATTCAATCAATCCCGTATACAATTCCCTTTGTCTACCGGTATAGTACTTGCCCGAGATTCGATCGTCGGTATACCGATACCTTGTTCAATCTCGTTATGGCAAGTCTCTTTACTCGTTCTGTAACACATCATCCCGTGATCAACTCCTTTGATCACATTGTGTACATTATGATGATGTCCTACCGAGTGGGCCCAGAGATACCTCTCCGTCACACAGAGTGACAAATCCCAGTCTCGATTCGCGCCAGCCCAACAGACACTTTCGGAGATACCTGTAGTGCACCTTTATAGCCACCCAGTTACGTTGTGACGTTTGATACACCCAAAGCACTCCTACGGTATCCGGGAGTTGCACAATCTGATGGTCTAAGAAAATGATACTTGACATTAGAAAAGCTTTAGCAAACGAACTACACAATCTTGTGCTATGCTTAGGATTGGGTCTTGTCCATCACATCATTCTCCTAATGATGTGATCCCGTTATCAATGACATCCTATGTCCATGGTCAGGAAACCATAACCATCTATTGATCAATGAGCTAGTCAACTAGAGGCTCACTAGGGACATGTTGTGGTCTATGTATTCAGACATGTATTACGGTTTCCAGTTAATACAATTATAGCATGAACAATAGACAATTATCATGAACACGGAAATATAATAATAACCATTTTATTATTGCCTCTAGGGCATATTTCCAACAATCTCCCACTTGCACTAGAGTCAATAATCTAGTTCACATCATTATGTGATTGCATTGAATCCAACACCCATGGTGTTTGATCATATCTCGCTTGTGAGAGAGGTTTATTAGTCAACAGGTCTGAATCTTTCAGATCTGTGTGTGCTTTAAAAATCTCTATGTCATCTCCTAGATGCAGCTACCACACACTATTTGGAACTATTCCAAATAACTTCTCTACTATACGAATCCGGTCTGCTACTCAGAGTCATCTGTATTAGTGTCAAAGTTTGCATCGACGTAACCCTTTATGACGAACTTCTTTTACCACCTCCATAATCGAGAAAATTCCTTAGTCCACTAGTTACTAGGATTAAGTTTGACCGCTGTCATGTGATCCATTCTTGGATCACTCTTGTACCACTTGACTGAATCAAGGTACACTTCAGGTGCGGTACACAGCATAGCATACTGTAGAGCCTATGTCTGAAGCATAGGGGACGACCTTCGTCCTTTCTCTCTCTTCTGCCGTGGTCAGGTCTTGAGTCTTACTCAATACTCACACCTTATAACACGACCAAGAACTCCTTCTTTGCCGATCTATTTTTGAACTCCTTCAAAAACTTGTCATGGTGCGTACTCATTTGAAAGTACTATCAAGCGATTTTGATCTATCCTTATAGATCTTTATGCTCAATGTTCAAGTAGCTTAATCCAGGTTTTCCATTGAAAAACACTCTTCAAATAACCCTATATGCTTTCCAGAAATTATATACCATTTCTGATCAACAATATGTCAACAACATATACTCATCAGAAATTTTTATAGTGCTCCCACTCAGTTCTTTGGAAATACAAGTTTCTCATAAACTTTGTATAATCCCAAAATCTTTGATCATCTCATCAAAGCGTATACTCCAACTCCGAGATGCTTACTCCAGTCCTTAGAAGGATTGCTGGAGCTTTGCATACTTGTTAGCATCTTTCAGGATTGACAAAACCTTCTGGTTGTATCACATACAAACTTTCCTCAAGAAAAACATCGAGGAAACAATGTTTTGACATCCTATCTGCAAGATTTCATAAATAATGCAGTAACTGCTAATATAATTCCAACAGACTCTTAGCATCGCTACGAGTGAGAAAGTCTCATCGTAGTCAACTCCTTGAACTTGTCGGAAAACATCCTAGCAACAAGTCGAGCTTTCTTAATGCTGACACTTACCATCATTGTCTGTCTTCCTTTTAAAATCCATCTGTACTCAACAGCCTTATGATCATCGAGTAGTTCTTCCAAAGTCTATACTTTGTTTTCATACATGGATCCCCTCTCAGATTTTATGGCCTCGAGCCATTCGTCGGAATCCGGGCCCACCATCGCTTCTCCATACCTCGTAGGTTCATTGTTGACTAGCAACATGACCTCCAAGACATGATTAAGTACCACTCTGAAGTAGTACGCATCCTTGTTGACCTACAAGGTTTGGTAGTGACTTGATCTGAAGTTTCATGATCACTATCATTAGCTTCCACTTCAATTGGTGTAGGCGCCATAGGAACAACTTCCTGTGCCCTGCTACACACTAGTTGAAGTGATGGTTCAATAACCTTATCAAGTCTCCACCATCCTCCCACTCAATTCTTTCAAGAGAAACTTTTCCTCGAGAAAGGACCCAATTTTAGAAACAATCCCTTTTGCTTCCGGAACTGAGACAGGAGGTATACCCAACTGTTTTGGGTGTCCTATGAAGATGCATTTATCCGCTTTGGGTTCGAGCTTATCAGGCTAACACCTTTCACATAAGCGTCGCAGCCCCAAACTTTTAAGAAACGACAACTTAGGTTTCTCTAAACCATAGTTCATACGGTGTCATCTCAACGGAATTACGTGGTGCCCTATTTAAAGTGAATGTGGTTGTCTCTGATGCCTAACCCATAAACGATAGTGGTAATTCGATAAGAGACATCATGGTATGCACCATATCCAATAGGGTGCAGTTATGATGTTCGGACACACCATCACACTATGGTGTTCCAGGCGGTATTGGTTGTGAAACAATTTCCACAATGTCTTAATTGTATGCCAAACTCGTAACTCAGATACTCATCTCTATGATCATATCATAGACATTTTTATCCTCCTGTCACGACGATCTCCAACTTCACTCTGAAATTACTTGAACCTTTCAATAATTCAGATTTGTGTTTCATCAAGTAAATATACTTCGTATCTACTCAAATCATCTGTGAAGTAAGAACATAACGATATCCACTGCGTGCCTCAGCACTCATTGGACTGCACACATCAAAATGTATTACTTCCAACAAGTTGCTTTCTTGTCCCATCTTACTGAAACCGAGGCTTTTAGTCATCTTGCCCATGTGGTATGATTTGCATGTCTCAAGTGATTTAAAATCAAGTGAGTCCAAACAATCCATCTGCATGGGGTTTCTTCATGCGTATACACCAATAGACATGGTTCGCATGTCTTAATCTTTTCAAAAAACGAGTGAGTCCAAAGATCCATCAACATGGAGCTTCTTCATGCGTTTTATACCAATATGACTCAAGTGGCAGTGCCATAAGTATGTGGTAATATCATTACTATCTTACATCTTTTGGCATGAACATGTGTATCACTACGATCGAGATTTAATAAACCATTTATTTTAGGTGCAAGACCATTGAAGGTATTATTCAAATAAACAGAGTAACCATTATTCTCCTTAAATGAATAACCGTGTTGCGATAAACATAATCCAATCATGTCTATGCTCAACGCAAATACCAAATAACAATTATTTAGGTTTAACACCAATCTCGATGGTAGAGGGAGCGTGCGATGCTTGATCACATCAACCTTGGAAACACTTCCAACACATATCGTTAGCTCACCTTTAGCTAGTCTTCGTTTATTCCGTAGCTTTTATTTCGAGTTACTAACACTTAGCAACCGAACCGGTATCTAATACCCTGATGCTACTAGGAGTACTAGTAAAGTACACATTGACATAATGTATATCCAATATACTTCTATCGACCTTGCCAGCCTTCTCATCTACCAAGTATCTAGGGTAGTCCTGCTTCAGTGACCGTTCCCCTCATTACAGAAGCACTTAGTCTCGGGCTTGGTTTCAACCTTGGGTTTCTTCACTAGAGCAACAACTGATTTGCCATTTCATGAAGTATCCCTTTTTGCCCTGGCCCTTCTTGAAACTAGTGGTTTCACTAACCATCAACAATTGATGCTCCTTTTGATTTTTACTTTCGCGGCGTCAAACATCGCGAATATTTCAAGGATCATCATATCTATCCCTGATATTTTATAGTTCATCATGAAGCTCTAGCAGCTTGGTGGCAATGACTTTGGAGAAACATCACTATCTCATCTGGAAGATTAACTCCCACTCGATTCAAGTGATTGTGGTACTCAGACAATCTGAGCACAAGCTCAATGATTGAGCTTTTCTCCCTTAGTTTGCAGGCTAAGAAACTCGTCGGAGGTCTTATACCTCTTGACGTGGGCACGAGCCTGAAATCCCAATTTCAGCCCTCGAAACATCTCATATGTTCCGCGACATTTTGAAATCATCTTCGGTGCCTCAACTCTAAACCGTTTAACATTACTGAACTATCACGTAGTTATCAAAACGTGTATGTCAGATGTTCGCAACATCCATAGACGACGTTCGAGGTTCAGCACACCGAGCGGTGCATTAAGGACATAAGTCTTCTACGAAGCAACGAGGACAATCCTCAGTTTACGGACCTAGTCCGCGTAATTGCTACTATCAACTTTCAACTGAATTTTCTCTAGGAACATATCTAAAACAGTAGAACTAAAGCGCGAGCTACGACATAATTTGCAAAAACCTTTTTGAATATGTTTAGGATAATTAAGTTCATCTTATGAACTCCCACTCAGATAGACATCTCTCTAGTCATCTAAGTGATACATGATTCGAGTCAACTAGGCCGTGTCCGATCATCACGTGAGACGGACTAGTCATCGTCGGTGAACATCTTCATGTTGATCGTATCCACTATACGATTCATGTTCGACCTTTCGGTCTCTTGTGTTCCGAGGCCATGTCTGTACATGCTAGGCTCGTCAAGTCAACCTAAGTGTTTCGAGTGTGTAAATCTGGCTTACACCCATTGTATGTGAATGTTAGAATCTATCACACCCGATCATCACGTGGTACTTCGAAACAACGAACTTTCGCAACGGTGCACAGTTAGGGGGAACACTTTCTTGAAATTATTATGAGGGATCATCTTATTTACTACCGTCGTTCTAAGCAAATAAGATGCATAAACATGATAAACATCACATGCAATTAAATAGTGACATGATATGGCCAATATCATTTTGCTCCTTTTGATCTCCATCTTCGGGGCTCCATGATCATCATCGTCATCGGCATGACACCATAATCTCCATCATCGTGTCTTCATGAAGTTGTCTCGCCAACTATTACTTCTACTACTATGGCTAACGGTTAGCAATAAAGTAAAGTAATTACATGGCGTTATCATTGACACGCAGGTCATACAATAAATAAAACAACTCCTATGGCTCCTGCCGGTTGTCATACTCATCGACATGCAAGTCGTGATTCCTACTACAAGAACATGATCAATCTCATACATCACATATATCATTCATCACATTCTTTTGGCCATATCACATCACATAGCATACCCTGCAAAAACAAGTTAGACGTCCTCTAATTGTTGTTGCATGTTTTACATGGCTGCTATGGGTTTCTAGCAAGAACGTTTCTTACCTACGCAAAGCCACAACGGAGATATGCCAATTGCTATTTACCCTTCATAAGGACCCTTTTCAGCGAATCCGATCCGACTAAAGTGGGAGAGACTGGCACCCGCTAGCCACCTTATGCAACAAGTGCATGTCAGCCGGTGGAACCTGTCTCACGTAAGCGTACATGTAAGGTCGGTCCGGGCCGCTTCATCCCACAATGCCGCTGAATCAAGATAGGACTAGTAACAGTAAGCAAATTGTACAAACCATCGCCCACAACTACTTGTGTTCTACTCGTGCAAAGAATCTACGCAATAGACCTAGCTCATGATGCCACTATTGGGGAACGTAGCAGAAATTCAAAATTTTCTACGCATCACCAAGATCAATCTACGGAGATACTAGCAACGAGAGAGAGGGGAGTGCATCTTCATGTTGGAGAACGTAGTAATTTCAAAATATTTCCTACGCACACGCAAGAACATGGTGATGCATAGCAACGAGAGGGGATAGTGTTGTCCACGTACCCTCGTAGACCGTAAGCGGAAGTGTTATGACAACGCGGTTGATGTAGTCGTACGTCTTCACGATCCGACCGATCCAAGCACTGAACGGACGACACCTCTGAGTTCAGCACACGTTCAGCTCGATGACGATCCCCGGACTCCGATCCAGCAAAGTGTCGGGGATGAGTTCCGTCAGCACGACGGCGTGGTGACGATGATGATGTTCTACCGACGCAGGGCTTCGCCTAAGCACTGCAACGATATGACCGAGGTGGAATATGGTGGAGGGGGGCACCGCACACGGCTAAGGAACGATCACGAAGATCAACTTGTGTGTTCTAGGGTGCCCCCTGCCCCCGTATATAAAGGAGCAAGGGGGGAGGCCGGCCGGCCCTAGGGGGTGCGCCAAGGAGGAGGAGTCCTCCTCCTAGTAGGAGTAGAACTCCCTATTTCCTACTCCTACTAGGAGGGGGAAAGGAAAGGGGAGAGGGAGAGGGAAAGAGGGGGGCTCCGCCCCCCCTCTCCTAGTCCAATTCGGACCAGAGGGGGAGGGGGCGCGCGGCCCATCCTGGCTGCCCCTCTCTCTCTCCACTAAATCCCATAAGGCCCATTACTTCTCCGGGGGGGGGGGGGTGTTCCGGTAACCCTCCGGCACTCCGGTTTTCTTCGAAAACACCCGGAACACTTCCGGTGTCCGAATATAGTCGTCCAATATATCGATCTTTATGTCTCGACCATTTTGAGACTCCTCGTCATGTCCGTGATCATATCCGAGACTCCGAACAATCTTCGGTACATAAAAACTTATAAACTCATAATAAAACTGTCATCGTAACGTTAAGCGTGCGGACCCTACGGGTTCGAGAACTATGTAGACATGACCTAGAACTATTCTCGGTCAATAACCAATAGCGGAACCTGGATGCTCATATTGGCTCCTACATATTCTACGAAGATCTTTATCGGTCAAACCGCATAACAACATACGTTGTTCCCTTTGTCATCGGTATGTTACTTGCCCGAGATTTGATCGTAGGTATCCAATACTTAGTTCAATCTCGTTACCGGCAAGTCTCTTTATTCGTTACGTAATGCATCATTCCGTAACTGACTCATTAGTTACATTGCTTGCAAGGCTTATAGTGATGTGCATTATCGAGAGGGCCCAGAGATACCTCTCCAACAATCGGAATGACAAATCCTAATCTCGAAATACGCCAACCCAACATGTACCTTCGGAGACACCTGTAGAGCTCCTTTATAATCACCCAGTTACGTTGTGACGTTTGGTAGCACACAAAGTGTTCCTCCGGTAAACGGGAGTTGCATAATCTCATAGTCATAGGAACATGTATAAGTCATGAAGAAAGCAATAGCAACATACTAAACGATCAAGTGCTAAGCTAACGGAATGGGTCAAGTCAATCACATCATTCTCCTAATGATGTGATCCCGTTAATCAAATGACAACTCTTTTGTCCATGGCTATGAAACATAACCATCTTTGATAAACGAGCTAGTCAAGTAGAGGCATACTAGTGACACTATGTTTGTCTATGTATTCACACATGTATTATGTTTCCAGTTAATACAATTCTAGCATGAATAATAAACATTTATCATGATATAAGGAAATAAATAATAACTTTATTATTGCCTCTAGGGCATATTTCCTTCAGTCTCCCACTTGCACTAGAGTCAATAATCTAGTTCACATCGTCATGTGATTTAACACCAATATTCACATCTGTATGTGATTAGTACCCATAGTTCACATCATCATGTGATCAACACCCAAAGGGTTTACTAGAGTCAATAATCTAGTTTACATCGCTATGTGATTAACACCCAAAGGGTACTAAGGTATGATCATGTTTTGTTTATGAGAGAAGTTTAGTCAACGGGTCTGTCATATTCAGAGCCGCATGTATTTTGCAAATATTCTATGTCTACAATGCTCTGCATGGAGCTACTCTAGTTAATTGCTCCCACTTTCAATATGTATCCAGATTAATACTTAGAGTCATCTGGATCAGTGCCAAAACTTGTATCGACGTAACCCTTTACGATGAACCTTTTTGTCACCTCCATAATCGAGAAACATATCCTTATTCCACTAAGGATAATTTTGACCAATGTCCAGTGATCTACTCCTAGATCACTATTGTACTCCCTTGCCAAACCAGGGCAGAGTATACAATAGGTCTGGTCCATAGCATGGCATACTTTTATAGAACCTATGACTGATGCATAGGGAATGACTTTCATTCTCTTTCTATTTTCTGCCGTGGTCGGGATTTGAGTCTTACTCAATTTCATACCTTTGCAACACAGGCAAGAACTCTTTCTTTGATTGTTCCATTTTTGAACTACTTCAAAATCTTGTCAAGGTATGTACTCATTGAAAATCTTATCAAGCGTCTTGATCTATCTCAATAGGTCTTGATGCTCAATATGTAAGTAGCTTTACTGAGGTCTTTATTTTAAAGAACTCCTTTCAAACACTCCTTTATGCTTTGCAGAATAATTCTACATTATTTCCGATCAACAATATGTCATTCACATATACTTATCAGAAATGCTGTAGTGCTCCCACTCACCTTCTTGTAAATATAGGTTTCACTGTAAGTCTGTATAAAACTATATGCTTTGATCAACTTATCAAAGCGTATATTCCAACTCTGAGATGCTTGCACCAGTCCATAGATGGATCGCTAGAGCTTGCACATTTTGTTAGCACCTTTAGGATTGACAAAACCTTCTGGTTGCATCATATACAACTCTTCTTTAAGAAAACCATTAAGGAATGCAGTTTTGACATCCATTTGCCAGATTTCATAAAATGTGGCAATTGCTAACATAATTCGGACAGACTTAAGCATCGCTACAGTTGAGAAAATCTCATTGTAGTCAACACCTTGAACTTGTCAAAAACCTTTTTGCGACAAGTCGAGCTTTGTAGATAGTAACACTACTATCAGCATCTGTCTTCCTCTTGAAGATCCATTTATACAATATGGCTTGCCGATCATCGGGAAACTCCACCAAAGTCCACACTTTGTTCTCATACATGGATCCCATCTCAGATTTCATGGCCTCAAACCATTTCACGGAATCTGGGCTCATCATCGCTTCCTTATAGTTCGTAGGTTTATCATGGTCTAGTAACATGACTTTCAGAACAGGATTACCGTACCACTCTGGTGCGGACTGTACTCTGGAAGACCTACGAGGTTCTGTAGTAACTTGAACTGAAGTTTCATGATCATCATCATTAGCTTCCTCACTAATTGGTGTAGTAATCACTGGAACTGATTTCAGTGATGAACTATTTTCCAATTCGGGAGAAGGTACAGTTACCTCATCATGTTCTACTTTCCTCCCACTCACTTCTTTCGAGAGAAACTCCTTCTCTAGAAAGGATTCATCTTAGCAACGAATAACTTCCCTTCGGATCTGTGATAGAAGGTGTACCCAATAGTTACCTTTGGGTATTCTATGAAGACGCACTTCTCCGATTTGGGTTCGAGCTTATCAGGTTGAAACTTTTTCACATAAGCATCGCAGCCCCAAACTTTAAGAAACGACAACTTTGGTTTCTTGCCAAACCACAGTTCATAAGGCGTCGTCTCAATGGATTTTGATGGTGCCCTACTTAAAGTGAATGCAGCTGTCTCTAATGCATAACCCTAAAACGATAGTGGTAAATCGGTAAGAGACATCATAGATTGCACTATATCCAATAAAGTACTGTTATGACGTTCGGACACACCATTAAGCCGTGGTGTTCTAGGTGGCATGTGTTTGTGAAACTATTCCACATTGTTTTAATTGAAGACCAAACTCGTAACTCAAATATTTGTCTCCGCGATCAAATTGCAAAAACTTTATTTTCTTGTTATGATGATTCTCCACTTCACTCTGAAATTCCTTGAACTTTTCAAATGTTTCAGACTTGTGCTTCATTAAGTAGATATACTCATATCTGCTCAATTCATCTTGTGAAGGTCAGAAAATAACGATACCCGCCACGAGCATCAACACTCATTGGACCGCATACATCGGTATGTATTATTTCCAATAAGTCAGTAGCTCATTCCATTGTTCTATAGAACGGAGTTTTAGTCATCTTGCCCAAAAGGCACGGTTCGCAAGCATCAAATGATTCATAACCAAGTGATTTCAAAAATCCATCTTTATGGAGTTTCTTCATGCGCTTTACACCGATATGACCTAAACGGCAGTGCCACAAATAAGTTGCACTATCATTATTAACTTTGCATCTTTTGGCATCAATATTATGAATATGTGTATCACTACGATCGAGATCCAACAAACTATTTTCATTGGGTGTATGACCATCGAAGGCTTTATTCATGTTAACAGAATAACAATTATTCTCTGACTTTAAATGAATAACCGTATTGCAATAAACATGATCAAATCATATTCATGCTCAACGCAAACGCCAAATAACATTTATTTAGGTTCAACACTAATCTCGAAAGTGTAGGGAGAGTGTGATGATGATCATATCAATCTTGGAACTACTTCCAACACACATCGTCACTTCACCCTCAACGAATTTCTGTTTATTCTGTAACTCCTGTTTCGAGTTACTAATCTTAGCAACCTAAAAAGTATCAAATACTCAGGAGTTACTATAAACACTAGTAAGGTGCACATCAATAACTTGTATATCAAGTATACCCTTGTTCAGTTTGCCATCCTTCTTATCCACCAAATATTCAGGGTATTTCCATTTTCAGTGACCATTTCCTTTGCAGTGTAAGCACTCAGTTTCAGGCTTTGGTTCAGCTTTGGGCTTCTTCATGGGAGTGACAACTTGCTTGTCATTCTAGTTGAAGTTCCCTTTTTTTCCTTTGCCCTTTTCTTGAAACTAGTGATCTTGTCAACCATCAACACTTGATGCTCTTTCTTGATTTCTACCTTCGTCGATTTCAACATCATGAAGAGCTTGGGAATCGTTTTCGTCATCCCTTGCATACTATAGTTCATCACAAAGTTCTACTAACTTGGTGATGGTGATTAGAGAATTCTGTCAATCACTATCTTATCTGGAAGATTAACTCCCACTTGATTCAAGCGATTGTAGTATCTAGACAATCTGAGCACATGCTCACTAGTTGAGCGATTCTCCTCCATCTTTTAGCCATAGAACTTGTTGGAGACTTCATATCTCTCAACTCGGGTATTTGCTTGAAATATTAACTTCAACTCCTGGAACATCTCATATGGTCCATGACGTTCAAAACGTCTTTGAAGTCCCGATTCTAATCCGTTAAGCATGGTGCACTAAACTATCAAGTAGTCATCATATTGAGCTAGCCAAACGTTCATAACGTCTGCATCTGCTCCTGCAATAGGTCTGTCACCTAGCGGTGCATTAAGGACATAATTCTTCTGTGGAGCAATGAGGATAAACCTTAGATCACGGATCCGATCCGCATCATTGCTACTAACATCTTTCAACACAATTTTCTCTAGGAACATAGCAAAATAAACATATGAAAGCAACAACGCAAGCTATTAATCTACAACATAATTTGCAAAATACTACCAGGACTAAGTTCATGATAAATTTAAGTTCAATTAATCATATTACTTAAGAACTCCCACTTAGACAGACATCTCTCTAGTCATCTAAGTGATCACGTGATCCAAATCAACTAAACCATGTCCGATCATCACGTGGGATGGAGTAGTTTCAAAGGTGAACATCACTATGTTGATCATATCTACTATATGATTCACGTTTGACCTTTTGGTCTCCGTGTTCCGAGGCCATATCTGTTATATGCTAGGCTTGTCAAGTTTAACCTGAGTATTCCGCGTGTGCAACTGTTTTGCACCCGTTGTATTTGAACGTAGAGCCTATCACACCCGATCATCACGTGGTGTCTCAGCACGAAGAACTTTCGCAACGGTGCATACTCAGGGAGAACACTTCTTAATAATTTTAGTGAGAGATCATATTAAAATGCTACCGTCAATCAAAGCAAGATAAGATGCATAAAGGATAAACATCACATGCAATCAATATAAGTGATATGATATGGCCATCATCATCTTGTGCTTGTATCTCCATCTCCGAAGCACCGTCGTGATCACCATCGTCACCTGCGTGACACCTTGATCTCCATCGTAGCATCGTTGTCGTTACGCCATCTATTGCTTCTACGACTATCGCTACCGCATAGTGATAAAGTAAAGCAATTACAGGCGTTTGCATTTCATACAATAAAGCGACAACCATATGGCTCCTGCCAGTTGCCGATAACTTCGGTTATAAAACATGATCATCTCATACAATAAAATATAGCATCACATCTTGACCATATCACATCACAACATGCCCTGCAAAAACAAGTTAGACGTCCTCTACTTTGTTGTTGCAAATTTTATGTGGCTGCTACGGGCTTAGCAAGAACCGTTCTTACCTACGCATCAAAACCACAACAATAGTTCGTCAAGTTAGTGCTGTTTTAACCTTCGCAAGGACCGGGCGTAGCCACACTCGGTTCAACTGAAGTTGGAGAAACAGACACCCGCTAGTCACCTGTGTGCAAAGCACGGCGGTAAAACCAGTCTCACATAAGCATACGCGTAATGTCGGTCCGGGCCGCTTCATCCAACAATACCGCTGAACCAAAGTATGACATGCTGGTAAGCAGTATGACTTGTATCGCCCATAACTCACTTGTGTTCTACTCGTACATATAACATCAACGCATAAAACCTAGGCTCGGATTCCACTGTTGGGGAATGTAGTAATTTCAAAAAAATTCCTACGCACACGCAAGAACATGGTGATGCATAGCAACGAGAGGAGAGAGTGTTGTCCACGTACCCTCGTAGACCGTAAGCGGAAGCGTTATGACAACGCGGTTGATGTAGTCGTACGTCTTCACGGTCCGACCGATCCAAGCACCGAACGTACGGCACCTCCAAGTTCAGCACACGTTCAGCTCGATGACGATCCCCGGACTCCGATCCAGCAAAGTGCCGGGGATGAGTTCCGTCAGCACGACGGTGTGGTGACGATGATGATGTTCTACCGACGCAGGGCTTCGCGTAAGCACCGCAACGATATGACCGAGGTGAAATATGGTGAAGGGGGCACCACACACGGCTAAGGAATGATCACGAAGATCAACTTGTGTGTCCTAGGGTGCCCCCTTAGCGGAGTGGCCCTTTTTATTTTCTCGCGAGCCTGCGCGCTCTGTATGGCCATTGGCCTTGTACTTCGCTCGCGGCCTATTTGACTTTGAACCCCAAGACTTTCCTATCGCTTGTTTGGCCCGTAGGCTTTTGAGTTTGTAAGGTCCGAAGTTATGTTACTGCCTTTGTTTTGGGCTTTATTATTAATTTAAACCCGGACGTATATAGCATCTTTGTTCTAAAAACAAAGAGTAGGATGCATCGGATTTTCTAGCCAGTCATAATACTTCCAAACTATGTATTTACATTATTTTAGTAGTCACCGCATGTCCTATATCATCTCGATCAGCTTTGACTAATACACGTCGCAATTTAACGCCGTCATGCAACCAATATTTTACAAGAGAAAACCTGCAGATTTCTATCTCCTAAATTTGTGGCCCTTCTCTCGTGATTTTGTACAGGTCATGGACCCTCATGTTCTCTGATGTAAACACGGGCACACACAGCACAAAACGCCCCTTCTATTTTTAGAGCTCCCTTATTTAATTGAGGTGCTCAATTTTGGATTTGATTCATAATTTTGACTAGGTCAACGGTTTTGTCGAGGTAATTTTGCATTTGGTTCGTTGGATTTATTAAACTGAGGTGTTTCAGATACGGTTCACAATTTTGACAGGGTCAATGATTTCGATTAAAAGGTCTAATTTTGATCCTGGTTCATGATTTTGACCGAGTCAACGATTTTGAATCCTGACAACACAAACGGCACATCAAAGCGCACACAACCCCTCTAGTTTAATACTAAAGTCAGTACAAAATTAATACAAAGAAAAAGTTAAGTCACTTATTTTGGGACGGAAGGAGTAGTATATACCAATCAATCAAAAGAAGCACAAACACCCAATCTGAAATACAATACATGTTTATGATGTGATGTGAATGAATGCTGGTGCTAACTTGGATCGTCAATTAGGAAAATTTACTAACAAGACGGTCCTTGTTCCCGTGGATTGTTTCTTTTTTTGCGAGAAAAACTTCTAATCTATTCATCTTCAATCATGATAGTACAACGAACACTAGAAATAATAAAAACTACATTCAGATACGTAGACCACCTAGCGACGACTACAAATACTGAAGCGAGCCGAAGGTGCGCCGCTGTCATCGCCCCTCCCTCGCCGGAGCCGGGCAAACCTTGTTGTAGTAGACAGTCGAGAAGTCGTCGTGCTAAGGCCCCATAGAACCAACACACAAGAACAGCAACTGCCGCGGATGAAGAGTATAGATCATTATCATACTATCCATTAGAGAGTGCTGCTGGAGTGGGAACTGAAGGCCATCGTAAATTAATAAATAAAAACAAAGAGCAAGAGCATTACTAGGATGAAAAATTAAAGAGTCAATTACACCACAAGTGCTTGAACTTGAGGAGAAAAGTCAGTTTGGTGCTAAAACTTGCGGCATACATTGAACTGGTGACAAAACTTGGCTTGGGCATGCATCTACGGTGCTAACCACGCTTGTATATGTACATGGTGTTGATAGGGTGCGCCAGCATGGCGCAGGCCCACCCGTCAGTGACCGGGAGACAGAGACAAGGGCATGTGACCTGTTTTTTTTTTTGCGAAAACTTGGCTGATTTTTTCTTTCAAGAAATAGCCCCTTGAATTTTTTTCTTAAAAAAAATGAAAAGTCACCATTGGGGCCCGCCCGTCAGTATACATTACCAAGGAGGATATTAATATGCAAAATATTTGCGGCGCCCAGGGTCGAACAAACCAACCTGTGGTAATCTGGCCAGCCGTCCTATCCATCAGACCAATTACGATATGATATTCGTTTTGGATAGCTGATCACACACATAAGTGTTAAATGGGCAGCTGTCACCACGGACCATTTTTCACATGTTAGCTTTTTTCCTTTCTTAGAATTATGTAGAAATATTTAAATAACAAATAATATAATGAAATAAATTATTTAAAACAATGTTCATGTAATCATAAAGAATATTCTTATATACAATATTTTTCATATAATTCTAAAAATGTTCTTATTTAAAAGAAATTTCATGTAATTCAAAACTACACACGATTATATAAAAAAATTACATAACCAAACTAGTATTTATTAACCAAACTAATATTTATTATTATTAATAATAATTTTAACAATAATAATATCGATTAATTATAATAATATTCATGAATTATAAAATTATTCATCATGTATTTAGAAAAGATTCATGTATTTTCAGGCTATACTCATGTATTCACTTTAAAATAATGTTTAATTAGTTCTAAACATTATTATTGTATAATTTTAAAATTAAAATAAAATATTAAATATGAGTTATAATCGTGCAACCCATATAAGCCCCATGCGTGTGTTTGCTTACGGCCATTAAATACGGTAATTGCCTTTGGCTCCTAGGTGCATATGCACCCATTGTCGAAATACACATTTCAAAAAGTTGAAAAATTCGGAACAAAAATCCCGCGTGTATATCCGGACATTTTATGTGTGTGCACAAGGTTTCAGTGAAAAACGACGTTTTTTGTTCCTTGTGTAAAAAAGACAATTTCTGATGCTTCATTCTAACTATTCACGAGGCATTTCTTTATCTTTTTTTACACAAGCCACAAAAAACGTCGTTTTCTACTGACACCTTGTGAACGCACATAAAATGTCCGGATATACATGTGGAAATTTTTGTTCCGAATTTTTCAACTTTTCGAAATGTGTATTTCGACAATGGGTGCATATGCACCTAGGAGCCAAAACGCCGCTCTCAAATAAATAGGGCTATCAAATATAAACAGCAAATAATATTTGGCGTGATAGCCAGCATTGTCGTCTTGTTACGTTCAGGTCGCTGGTTCGACCCCGGTACATTTCAGGGGCTTTTTGAAAAAGGGAAAAGATTTAAAGGGCTTTTTCGTGATGAAAAAATAATTTCGAGGTGTTTTATGCACACACAAAAAATAAAATAAGTCACACGCCTTTGTCCTCGCCTCCCCGTCACTGACGAGTGGGCCCCATGCCATGCCGGCGCACCACGTCACCACCTTATACATACAAAACGTGATTAGCACCGTAGATGCACACCCAATCCAAGTTCTGTCACTGATTCAATGTATGCCGCAAGTTTTAGTATCAAATTGATTTTTCTTGCCAAGTTCAGACACCTGTGGTGTAATTGACTCAACAGGAAAAAACCATGTTGGAAGTGTTGACCGTTATCATCCCACGGTAGCAGTGCAGCAGAACTAGGCAGTAACTTTGAGATCATCCAATCTTTCATGTTGTACACACCAGAGTCTAGGAGGGGGTCATCATGCTTCGTCTCAAAGTGGCGCACAAAATAGATGCAATCTTCTCGAGCTCCATCACCTGCTCTCGCAGATTTGGAGCCTTGTGAGCTAATAAAGAGCGCTTGGCCATCCAATCCATAAACCTGTTTCCACCGACCAAACCGTGGTCGACCATCCATCAAATCTGCCTCAAACACATCGAAGCCACAAGTCCGTTCCATGTGCTTATTGTAGTGAAGGCTAGTTATGCTGGTCCATCGCTTCACCATCAACAGTTTGCCATTAGATTCGACTAGATATCGACAAACCTCACAATCGTCTTGTAGGGCCATCAGATCTTGTTCCCACGGATCCCGTCGAGGACCGTCCTCTATCCATACTACGCCGCTTCTCGCTTCCGGTTTGACCGAAGCTGACAAAGGATTATTGAGGTGGCCGGTATTGATTCCAAGGGCAACGAGCCCGTCTTGCTCCGAAAGGGCATAGACCTTCCCTTGAAATAAAGCACTGTCCACCATGGAGTGATCATGCATCACGAGCCATGAGTTAATCTCGCCGGCTCGCCGACAGGTAGAAGCAATGACTTTGCCATTGTAGATCTGGACGGCGACCATGTTTTCCTCCTGAGAAGAAGAATCATGCGCCGTGGACATCACTACCTTACAGATCTTGTCTCGCTGATTGACGTGGTATGCCTGAAGGAGAGTAGCTAGCTCGGGGAGAGGAACCATGGCGTAGGAGAAGGCGTCCATGAGGGAGCACCGTCCATCGTCATGCAAGAGTAGGAACATGTTCTCCCCGGCGCTATAGCCCCAGGTGCCGGCAGGAAGACGAATGTGGTGCTCCGTGTTATTGGGGACGTCGAAGAGGGTGCCGTCAGAAAAGGCAAGCCAAGGAAGCTGCGGCGGAGGGGGCGGCAGGATACCAGCGCTGGAGCGCCACGAGCCGCAAACAGCATGGAGACGGACACGGTCGGCGAGGGATGGGAGACGATGGAGTACAATGCCCAGGACATCCGGCGGCAGATCCACCCATGATTTACGCTGACATTTCGAAGCAGCCATGGCCGTGACTATATTGACCGTGTCGCTGCACGCTCCACCTTTCTGTTTCTTTCTCCGCTTCTTGGCTCGATGAGGTTGCGCGGGTCACCAGGGCGCGTGGCTTTTAAAGGGGATGGATGACTTGGGCCAAGGAAACCCCTATTTGTTCATCCGTCGCCTTTCCTACTCTGACTAGTCTTCACCCGTAACTCCGAGTTGGATCAAGATACGATTATACATACTCATACCGTGTGCCGTGTTTCAGTTTTTTTTCATGGGTGTTTCAGTGTTTGTTTTGCCCCTGAAACTAGTCGTGTTAATTCGGCTCTGCCACGATCAATACAACTTGGATTAGAAAGAGAAATTACCCAGCCGGAGCCCCAAGTACTACTCACGGGATCCATGACACACGCCGAATCCCCTCGGTTCATCACTATCCGATCTAGGGTTACCAAACGGGAGATAAAAAAATATCACAGAAGTGATTGGTGAGGGGAGCAGAAAATTACACATTTCATCCTTAAGCTCTCTGACGTGTAACAGTTTGGTACCCAACTCGAAAAACACTAATAATACGATCCCTATACATGAAAATACGTAACATGTACGGTTCCCTTGATGGTCGATCGCTCTGGCGCCGCCACAGACGCCCCCAGTGCCGGCCATGATCTTTTTGCGGAAACAACCCTGCCATTTTGCTAATTAACCTCGAGCTCTGTCCTAAATCTTCAATCGGCGCTGCAAATTTCCCAAATCTGCACGCGCTCGTCCCCCCTCCCAATTTCCGTCTCCTTGCAAATGCCCAAATCCATGGACGGTGAGAGCGTCGAGGACGACACGAGATCTCTGCTGCCGGCGGTAGCGCTACCATTGCCCTTTGTGCTAACTTGACACGAGCCGGTGGACGAACTCGTGAGAGTCCACACTGGTGGGCTGGGAGGAGGTTCATGCAGGAGGTGTGGTGGCATGGGGAGCCAGATCGCCGGCCGGCTTTCAACTGTTCTCCTCCAGCGCACAAGAGGGATGGATGAGTTGGAGGCTCAATACCGCGGTCGGGTATTGTTGGCGGTCGCTGTTTGAGACTGCATTGGTGAGTCGGCGGCGGATGCCCTGCTTGACGTCCTGGAGCAGAAGACGTTGGCCAGGCCCTCGCAAGTGTGCATCGAGGAGGCTACTGGTGCCTGCAAGCCAAACAGGGTTATGTAGCACTTTCGTGGAAGTAACTCAATTAGTTATCGCCCAATGAAGAGCAGAGGAGAGTATTTATATTGGCACTTCTGTCACACATAAGGTGTCATAGTTATTGTGTGAAGTAACTGTTTGAGCTTCTGCAAATATTGTTACCGTCCTGGAGGACTAATGAACCAGAGTGATGAAGATAAAAGGTTTGTGGTAATGAGGGTAAAAGCTCTTAAAAGTAAATAACATAAATTAAAGTGAAAGTAGAGTTGTGGTTCCTGCAATGAAGAGATTAGGCACGGAGAGAATTTAGTTCATGGTAAGAATGTATCAAGTGTGCCAGTGCGATGGTAATATTAGTTACCTTGTATTATACTCAAAGTATTTGATATGTGTGTTCTGTAGGCAGATCACCCTAAAGTTATCAAACTCCTCCTCGCGGGATTACATTTAATTCTATGGTCTTGCTTCGCCGTTGCCACAGAGTGGTAGTCTCCACAATTAAGGTCCTTGGAACGGAACCAAGCATTAAGTTTCTTGGATCACCGTTATCTCATATTATCTTCGGTCCTCATAGATATCTCCACCTGTGACGTCAGAGGTCAGAAATTCCCTAAACAATGTGTGTTACTTGTGTAGGTCTTGAGGTCGTTTTGTCCGGGCCCTTAAATTGGACAACACACATAGGGTTCACCAAGTATAACAACATACTATACAGATCATAGTACTACAAACACAAATGACGACATATAGACCAGGCACAAATATATCTTACCACTCACCAACATCTCCCACGCCTATGGGGGATTACTCACACATCATAAAAGAGAAACAAATCACATCCATGATTAAACCCATGAAAACCATGTCAATAACACCATGAAGATCCACAATAAGATGAAATGGATAATTCAAATAGTCTTGATCTCCAGATGAGAATGAATAGAGTTACAGTTGTTCTCACAACTTGGAATTTCTCTTACAATAGTGAAGGATGATATGATGATGGAGACGGAAGGACAAAAACTAGGAAGATCTTCCCGAAGGTTCTTTGGATCTTCTCCTCTTCTGTTCTAGACGTGGCGGCGGTGGCTAGGGTTCTCTTCTCCCCTGGGTCCCTTCATGAAAGTGTCTTGTATAGACGTGGCAGAGCTGTTAGCACCTCATAAGACCGCTCATATGAACACTTGCGGTCACATGGAAGGCCGTATTTTGCTCTGGTGCGTCTGGTGGTTTAGCTCTCCACATGGAAGTTGCTCCATTTTACTTGATTTGCAATAATTCTGCTTGGTTTCCTTCCATATATGATATTTCCTACCAAACAATGGAAAATGGATTTTCTTCTTTTTCGAAGGATTAACGTTAGAAATAACTGAGAAGTAACGAAGATCGGCGAAAACCAAATAAGAATCACTCGAAAAATATCGCAAATTCTCAAGTAAACCCGGGCATGGGCAGCCCGGCCCGACAACCCGGCCCGAGCCCGGCCCGAAAAACCCGGGCCGGGCTGGGCCGGGCTTGACACTCGGGCCGGGCTCAGGCTTTATTTTGCAACCCAAAAGGTAGTTTGGGCCGGGCTCGGGCTTCTCTTTTTCTATTTTTTGGGCCGAGCTTTCGGGCTTCGGGCCGGGCTTGCACGTACACGTACTAAAAATAGCGTTCGGGCCGGGCTTTCGGGCTTCGGGCTTGAAATCAGGGAGTATTTTGGGCTTCGGGCCGGGCTCGGGCTTGAGAAATGAAGGTCGGGCTTTTACAAGCCCGGCCCGAAACCCGGCCCGGCCCGACGTTTGCCCAGGTTTATTCTCAAGCATCAACTCCCCCAAGCTTAAAACTTGCTCGTCCTCGGGAAAACGAGAAATCAAGAGAATGAAATGGAGCTTGATTGAGTAGAAAGAAGTTTTACCAGCTCGAGAGAATATGACATGTCCATCCTCACTTATCCTGCAATTTCATTCAAGAAAGTATTCGCATTCGAAAAGCTGCACCTAAGCTCGTTGCCTAACCACGTATAGTTTCCTATCACTAGTTATAATTTGTCAAACTAAACTTTCCATTGTTAACCAAGTGTTTAGGAAAGTGAAAACATTTCTTGCTTTGGATGGACATTCTACTTAGGCTCTTCATAAACAAATGCATTAGGGGCTTTTAGAAGTGAAGAGGGCAAATAATTCAAACATTTCATTAACACCCACAAGTGCATCCTAGTCATAACTTTCAAACACATCTATCAACCATTATTCTTGGGAACTTCAATTCTCGGTGACGGGGTTATGCCAAAATTTACTATATGCAATTGGGTTCCAATTGATGGGGAACGTTGCACGGAAAACCAAAAAAAATTTCCTATGAAACACCCAAGATCTATTCTATGGAGATGCTAACAGTAAGAGGGGGAGTGTATACATACCCTTGTAGACCGAAAGTGTTAATGATCTAAATATCGTGATTGGCGTAGTCGTACTCCCTTCGCGATCCAATATGATACAATGTTTAATTGACGACACCTCCGAGATGTGCACACGTACGGCTCAGTAACGTCTCCACCTTCTTGATCCAGCAAGGGAGGGTGGAGTGGTAGATGTGATCTAGGCCAGCATGATGGCATGGTGGTGGTGGCAATGGAACACCGGCAAGGCTTCGCCAAGCATTACACGGAGGAGGAGGAGGAGTAGCGGGAGGGGAAGGTGCCAAGGGATGGGAGGGTTGCTTCCCCCTGCGCCTCCCCACCTTTATATAGGCGTGCGGGGGAGGGATGGGGGATGATGGCTTACCCTTCAAGCCCCTAGGAACGACGGCCAAGGGGGTAGGAAGGAAACCCCTCCTTTCCTTCCCCACTAACCGCGATCACCCCTTTTTAGGGATCTTGATCTTATCCCTTCGGGACATTATCCTATTCCTTGTAGGGGGGTCTTGGTGCGCTTGGACCAAGGGTATGGGGTCTTGAACCACTACCCATCCTTGTGGGTCCCTCCATGCAGGTGGGACCCACTTTGCAACCTTTTAGAACCTTCCTGGTACACTGCCAGTAATTTCCTAAACTTTTTTGGAACCCTGAAACCACTTTCCATACATAAATCTTCACCTCCAGACCATCTCAAAGCTCCTCGTGGTGTCCCAGATCCCATCTGGGACTCTGAACATTGGTATGCCATTACTAGTATCCCAATACTACCCTAGCGTGACCAAATGTTAAGTGTGTGACCCTACGGGTTTGAGAACATGCAGACATGACTGAGACACCTCTCCGATCAATAATCAATAGCGGGACCTGGATGCCCATATTGAATCCCATATATTCAACAAAGATCTTTATCGGTTTGAACCACGATGTCAAGGATTCAATTAATCCCATATACAATTCCCTTTGTCCGGCGATATGTTACTTGCCCGAGATTCGATTGTCGGTATCGCCATATCTAGTTCAATCTTGTTAGTCTCTCTACTTGTTCTGTAATACAAGATTCGTTGACTAATCTCATTAGTCACATTCACATGCTTGCAAGCTATTCACGATGTTGTAGTACCAAGAGGGACCAAAGACATCTCTCTGTCACATGGAGCGACAAATCTTAGTCTTGATCCATGCAACCCAACAAATACTTTCCAAGATACCTGAAGAGCACCTTTATGACCACCCATTTACGAAGATATGTTTGATAACCCACAAAGTATTCTTCCTGTATTCAGGAGTGACATGATCTCATGGTCTAGGAAACAAATAGTTGACATTAGGAAAGCTATGGCAAATTGAACTTGCTGACACGATCAAATGCTAATCTTATGGTTGGGTCTTGTAGATGTGATCTCGTCATTAAATGACAACCCATGTCTATGATTAGGAAACCTTAACCATCTTTAATCAATGAGCTAATCTAGTAGAGGCTCACTAGGGACATGATATTCGTTTATGTATCCACACATGTATTTAAGTTTCGCTCAATACAACTATAGCAAAACATTTATCATGAACAAGGAAATATGATAATAACATCTTTATTATTGCATCTAGGGCATATTTCCAATAGTCTCTCACTTGCACTAGAGTCAATAATCTAGTTTACATAGTTATGAATCTAACACCCATCGAGTTCTCATGTTGATCATGTTTTACTCATGGAAGAGGTTTAGTCAACGGGTCTGCCACATTCAGATCCGTATGTACTTTCTTTGTCACATGTAGATGTTGCTACCATGCTCTGCTTGGAGCTACTCCAACTGACAGCTACACCATTCAAAATAAATACGTATCCGGTTTGAGACTTCAGGTCATCAGGATGAGTGTCAAAGCTAGCATCAAGGTAACCCTTTATGACGAGTTCTTTATCACCTCTATAATCGAGAAATGTTTCCTTAGTCCTTTTTAGGTACTTCAGGATATTTTTGGCTGTTGTCCAGTGATCCACTCCTGAATCACTCTGGTACCTACCTGCCAGACTTATGGCAAGGCACACATTAGGTCTGCTACACAGCATGGCATACATGATAGAGCCTATGGCAGAGGCATAGGGGACGACTTTCATTTGATACATCCATTTTGCATCATGTTTTCCTACTGTTATTTCTAATGTTTTTAATCAATATAACACTTTGTGGAGCAATTCTAATGCCTTTTCTCTCGCAATTTGCAAGATTTTTATGAAGAGGGAGATTGCTGGCAGCTAGAATTTTGGACCTGAAACAACTACGTCAGAGATACCTATTCTGCACATCTCCAAATGAGCTAAAATTTCATGGAGAATTATTTTGAAATAAATAAAAAATATTGGAAGAAATAAATACCAGAGGGGACCATCTAGGTGACCACGAGGCACCATGGCGCGCTTGTAACACCCCCATGTATTAAGCTACAGTAACCCCTCTCTGATTATGCTAAGTCACTGTGGTTAACAATGCTTGATCACCTTGAGTTCATATCTCATTTAAATTCTACCTCTAAATTCAAATTCAAATTTAAATTATAAAGTCTAGAAACTATTTCACCAAACACTAGGATAAAAATGTTCATAATGCTGCAAATTAATCACCAAGTAATTGTCATGGCGAAACCAACATTTTATGAAGTGGTTAAATGCCCTAAAACAATTAAAACAATGCCAAAACAATATTTAAAATTCTTTTCATAAATTATGAAAATACAAACTATTTTAAATAAATCACTAACCTTTTATGGCACTGTCCAAAATTGCACTTTAATAAATGGACTAAGTTCCTGTTTTTAGTAAGCCTATTTGCTGTTTAAAATAATTACAAAACATAATTAAATAAAAAACAAAAAAAATTAGAAATAAAAATATAAAGAGCAAAGTCCCATGTGCCACTAGGCCATAGTGCATGGCCCAAGCCAGCCCACGCCCCTTGGTCGTAACCCACCTCGCTACAGTGGGCGAACTAGGCGCGCCCGCCCGTCCCCACTGGACCGGCTCGCCGCCCCATGCTGCCACGCTGACAGGGAGGATAAGGACGCCACCCGCGACCACTCGGTCTCCTCGACACCCCACCCAGATCCACCTTTCCCCTCGACTTGCTCGCTCGCCCTTCCCCATCTCGTCAGAGCGCCGCCATGGCCATTGCCCCGTGAAGTTCGCGGCCACCCTCCTCACCGCACCTTGCTGTCGTGCCCACGAGCTCCGCCGCCACCTCCTATGTCGTCTGTAGCTATGGTCCCGAGTCGAGAGCCCCTGCTCCGTCTCCTACGCTATCTTATTCCTCCTCTGCCACGCCGGTCTCCATTGTCGAATCCGACTCCGACAAGCCGTCCCCGAGCATGCTTAGCACACCTGCACAGCCCTTGTGAGCACCTCTCCCCTTCCCCCACTCCACACACTCGTTGGCGAGCTCTAGCACCCGATACGCCATCAGTCGTAGTGCTCCGCCGCCTACACTCATCTCCGGCGTGGCCCCGGTAACCTTTTGGTCCTGTGCATGCCACCGTTATGCTCGCCGCACCGCGTAGACCCCGCCTAACCATTTAGCTCGCGCTAAAACCGCCTCTAACCACAGCACATATTGACCCGAGCTCTGGCCGCCGCCCACGAGCTCAACGCTGACGCTACGGTGCAACTCCGGCGACGCCTCCACCGCAATTCAACACGTCGACGTTTGCCCATTCAAACGTGACCAGCCCTGCACAAAATAAGCGCCTGTGGGCGAATCCCAACGAGTGCCCGAGACACTCCTCCAGTGGAATGGTCGTCGGAGCTACTGTTAGGGAACGTAGTAATTTCAAAAAAATTCCTACGCACACGCAAGATCATGGTGATGTATAGCAACGAGAAGGGGAGTGTATCTTCATACCCTTGAAGATCGCTAAGCGGAAGCGTTTATCAAAGCAGTTGATGTAGTCGTACGTCTTCACGATCCGACTGATCCAAGTACCGAACGTACGGCACCTCCGAGTTCTGCACACGTTCAGCTTGATGACGTCCTCGCCTTCTCGATCCAGCAAGACGGGCGAAGTAGTAGATGAGTTCTGGCAGCACGACGGCGTGGTGACGGTGTTGGTGAAGAACAATCTCCGCAGGGCTTCGCCTAAGCACTACAAAAACTATGACGGAGGATAAACTAGAGGGGACGGGGTTGCCAGCACACGGCTTGGTGTTTCTTGATGTGTCTTTGGTGCTAGCCCTGCCCCCTTATTTATATGTTGAGCCTTGGGGTCGAAACTTGGAGTAAAAGCCTCCACAAAGTCGATTTCACCCGAAAGGCAAGAGTCCTTCTCGGACTCCAGGGCCAGACGCCAGGGTTCCCGGCGTCTGGACCCAGACGCCAGGGACCCTGGCGTCTGGCCCCTGGACTCCACAAAACTTCCTTTTGCTCTTTCCAAAAACCTTGTGAGCTTTCCCCTTTGGCCCAAATAACGTGTTCTCGTACCCAAACATTTCGGGAAACATCCGGAACCCCTTCCGGTGAATTCTGGAACCCTTCCGGAGATCAAACACTATTATCCCATATATCAAACTTTATCTCCGGACCATTCCGGAGTTCCTCGTCATGTCCATGATCTCATCTGGGACTCCGAACAACACTCGGTTACCAACATGCATAACTCATATAATACTATATCGTCAATGAAATGTTAAGCGTGCGGACCCTACGGGTTCGAGAACTATGTAGACATGACCGAGACACGTTTCCGGTCAATAACCAATAGCGGGACCTAGATGCCCATATTGGCTCCCACATATTCTACGAAGATCTTTATCGGTCAAACCGCATAACAACATACATTGTTCCCTTTGTCATCGGTATGTTACTTACCCGAGATTCGATCGTCGGTATCCAATACCTAGTTCAATCTCGTTACCGGCAAGTCTCTTTACTCGTTAAGTAATGCATCATTCCGTAACTAACTCATTAGCTATATTGCTTGCAAGGCTTATAGTGATGTGCATTACCGAGAGGGCCCAGAGATACCTCTCCGACAACCGGAGTGACAAATCCTAATCTCGAAATACGCCAACCCAACATGTACCTTTGGAGACACCTGTAGTACTCCTTTATAATCACCCAGTTACGTTGTGACATTTGGTAGCACCCAAAGTGTTCCTCCGGTAAATGGGAGTTGCATAATCTCATAGTTACAGGAACATGTATAAGTCATGAAGAAAGCAATAGCAACATACTAAACGATCAAGTGCTAAGCTAACGGAATGGTTCAAGTCAATCACATCATTCTCCTAATGATGTGATCCCGTTAATCAAATGACAACTCATGTCTATGGTTAGGAAACTTAACCATCTTTGATTAACGAGCTACTCAAGTAGAGGCATACTAGTGACACTATGTTTGTCTATGTATTCACACATGTATCATGTTTCCGGTTAATACAATTCTAGCATGAATAATAAACATTTATCATGAAATAAGGAAATAAATAATAACTTTATTATTGCCTCTAGGGCATATTTCCTTCAGTCTCCCACTTGCACTAGAGTCAATAATCTAGTTCACATCGCCATGTGATTTAACACCAATATTCATATCTCTATATGATTAACACCCATAGTTCACATCGTCATGTGACCAACACCCAAAGGGTTTAATAGAGTCAATAGTCTAGTTCACATCGCTTATGTGATTAACACCCAAAGAGTACTAAGGTGTGATCATGTTTTGCTCGTGAGAGAAGCTTAGTCAACGGGTCTGTCACATTTAGAGCCGTATGTATTTTGCAAATATACTATGTCTACAATGCTCTGTACGGAGATACTCTAGCT
The DNA here is from genome assembly GCF_018294505.1 of Triticum aestivum. Lineage (NCBI taxonomy): Eukaryota > Viridiplantae > Streptophyta > Magnoliopsida > Poales > Poaceae > Triticum > Triticum aestivum. Next base: position 168,431,625 of record NC_057798.1, read on the forward strand.
AATTGCTCCCACTTTCAATATGTATCCAGATTGAGACTTAGAGTCATCTGGATCAGTGTAAAAGCTTGCAGCGATGTAACTTTTATGACGGGCCCTTTTATCACCTCCATAATCGAGAAATATTTCCTTAGTCCTCACTAAGGATATTCTTGACCAATCTTCAGTGATCTACTCCTAGATCACTATTGTACTCCCTTGCCAAATTTAGAGCAAGGTATACATAGGTCTGATACATTGCATAACATACTTTATAGAACCTATGACTGAGGCATAGGGAATGACTTTCATTCTCTTTTCTATTTTCTGCTGTGGTCGGGATTTGAGTCTTACTCAATTTTATACCTTTGCAACACAGGCAAGAACTCTTCCTTTGACTGTTCCATTTTGAACTACTTCAAAATCTTGTCAATGTATGTACTCATTGAAAATCTTATCAAGCGTCTTGATCTATCTCAATAGATCTTGATGCTCAATATGTAAGTAGCTTTGTCGAGGTCTTTCTTTGAAAAACTCCTTTCAAACACTCCTTTATGCTTTGCAGAATAATTCTACATTATTTCCGATCAACAATATGTCATTCACATATACTTATCCGAAACGTTGTAGTGCTCCCACTTACTTTCTTGTAAATACAGGCTTCACCGCAAGTCTGTATAAAACTATATGCTTCGATCAACTTATCAAAGCATATATTCCAACTCTGAGATGCTTGCACCAGTCCATAGATGGATCGCTGGAGCTTGCACATTTTGTTAGCACCTTTAGGATTGACAAAACCTTCTGGTTGTATCATATACAACTCTTCTTTAATAAATCCATTAAGGAATGTAGTTTTGACACCCATTTGCCAAATTTCATAAAATGTGGCAATTGCTAACATGATTCGGACAGACTTTTAAGCATCGATACGAGTGAGAAAATCTCATTGTATTCAACACCTTGAACTTTGTCAAAAAAACCTTTTTCGACAAGTCTAGCTTTGTAGATAGTAACACTACTATCAGCGTTCGTCTTCCTCTTGAAGATCCATTTATTTTCTATGGCTTGCCGATCATCGAGCAAGTCCACCAAAGTCCATACTTTGTTCTCATACATGGATCTCATCTCAGATTTCATGGCCTCAAACCATTTTGCGGAATCTGGGCTCATCATCTCTTCCTCATAGTTCGTAGGTTTATCATGGTCTAGTAACATGACTTTCAGAACAGGATTACCGTACCACTCTGGTGCGGACCGTACTCTGGAAGACCTACGAGGTTGTTGGGGAATGTAGTAATTTCAAAAAAATTCCTACGCACACGCAAGATCATGGTGATGGCATAGCAACGAGAGGGGAGAGTATTGTCCACGTACCCTCGTAGACTGTAAGCGAAAGCGTTATGACAACGCGGTTGATGTAGTCGTACGTCTTCACGATCCGACCGATCCAAGTACCGAACGTACGGCACCTCCCAGTTCAGCACACATTCAGCTCGATGACGATCCCCGGACTCCGATCCAGCAAAGTGTCGGGGATGAGTTCCGCCAGCACGACGGCGTGGTGACGATGATGATGCTCTACCGGCGCAGGGCTTCACCTAAACTCCGCGACGATATGACTGAGGTGGAATATGGTGGAGGGGGGCACCGCACACGGCTAAGGAACGATCACGTAGATCAACTTGTGTGTCATGGGGTGCCCCCCTGCCCTCGTATATAAAGGAGCAAGGGGAGGAGGGCCGGCCAAGGAGGAGGAGGCGCGGCCAAGGGGGGCAATCCTACTCCAAGTAGGATTCCCCCCTCTTTCCAAGTCCTACTAGGAGAAGGGAAGGAAGGGGAGGAGAAGGAGAAGGAAGGAGAGGGAGGAGAAGAAGGAAAGGGGGGACGGCCCCCTAGTCCAACTCGGTTTGGGCTAGGGGGGCCGTGCGCCCTACTTCCTCTCTTCCACCACTTGGCTCATGAGGCCCATTGCTTCTTCCTCGTATTCCCGTAACTCCCCGGTACCCCCGAAAATACCCGAATCACTCGGAACCTTTCCGAACTCCGAATATAGTCATCCAAATATCGATCTTTACATCTCGACCATTTCGAGACTCCTCGTCATGTCCCTGATCTCATCTGGGACTCCGAACTCCTTCGGTACATCAAAACTCATAAACTCATAATAAAACTATCATCGAAACCTTAAGCGTGCGGACCCTACGGGTTCGAGAACTATGTAGACATGACCTAGAACAATTCTCGGTCAATAACCAATAGCGGAACCTGGATGCCCATATTGGCTCCTACATATTCTACGAAGATCTTTATCGGTCAAACCGCATAACAACATACGTTGTTCCCTTTGTCATCGGTATGTTACTTGCCCGAGATTCGATCGTCGGTATCCAATACCTAGTTCAATCTTGTTACCGTCAAGTCTCTTTACTCGTTACGTAATGCATCATTCCGTAACTAACTCATTAGCTACATTGCTTGCAAGGCTTATAGTGATGTGCATTACCGAGAGGGCCCAGAGATACCTCTCCGACAATCGGAGTGACAAAACCTAATCTCAAAATACGCCAACCCAACATGTACCTTTGGAGACACCTGTAGTACTCCTTTATAATCACCCAGTTACGTTGTGACGTTTGGTATCACCCAAAGTGTTCCTCCGGTAAACGGGAGTTGCATAATCTCATAGTTACAGGAACATGTATAAGTCATGAAGAAAGCAATAGCAATATACTAAACGATCAAGTGCTAGGCTAACGGAATGGGTCATGTCAATCACATCATTCTCCTAATGATGTGATCCCGTTAATCAAATGACAACTCTTTTGTCCATGGCTAGGAAACATAACCATCTTTGATAAACGAGCTAGTCAAGTAGAGGCATACTAGTGACACTATGTTTGTCTATGTATTCACACATGTATTATGTTTCCGATTAATACAATTCTAGCATGAATAATAAACATTTATCATGAAATAAGGAAATAAATAATAACTTTATTATTGCCTCTAGGGCATATTTCCTTCAGAGGTTCTGTAGTAACTTGATCAGAAGTATCATGATCATCATCATTAGCTTCCTCACTAATTGGTGTAGGAATCACTAGAACTGATTTCAGTGATGAACTATTTTCCAATTCAGGATAAGGTACAGTTACCTCATCAAGTTCTACTTTCCTCCCACTCACTTCTTTCAAGAGAAACTCCTTCTCTAGAAAGGATCCATTTTTAGCAACGAATATCTTGCCTTCGGATCTGTGATAGAAGGTGTACCCAACAGTTTCCTTTGGGTATTCTATGAAGATGCACTTCTCCAATTTGGGTTTGAGCTTATCAGGATGAAACCTTTTCACACAAGCATCGCAGCCCCAAACTTTAAGAAACAACAACTTGGGTTTCTTGCTAAACCACAATTCATATGCTGTCGTCTCAATGGATTTAGATGGTGCCCTTTTAACGTGAATGCAGCTGTCTCTAATGCATAACCCCAAAACAATATTGGTAAATCAGTAATAGACATCATAGATCACACCATATCCAATAAAGTGCGGTTACGACGTTCGGACACACCATAACGTTGTGGTGTTCCAGGTGGCGTGAGCTGTGAAACTATTCCACATTGTTTTAATTGAAGACCAAACTCGTAACTCAAATATTCGTCTCCGTGATCAGATCGCAGAAACTTTATTTTCTTGTTACGATGATTTTTCTACTTCACTCTGAAATTCTTTGAACCTTTCAACTATTTCAGACTTATGTTTCATCAAGTAGATATACCCATATCTGCTCAAATCATCTTGTGAAGGTCAGAAAATAACGATACTTGCCACGAGCATCAACACTTATTGGATCGCATACATCGGTATGTATTATTTCCAATAAGTCAGTAGCTTGTTCCATTGTTCCGGAGAACCGAGTTTTAGTCATCTTGCCCGAAAGGCACGATTCGCAAGCATCAAATGATTCATAACCAAGTGATTCCAAAAACCCATCAGCATGGAGTTTCTTCATGCGCTTTACACCAATATGACCCAAACGGCAGTGCCACAAATAAGTTGCACTATCATTATTAACTTTGCATCTTTTGGCATCAATATTATGAATATGTGTACCACTACGATCGAGATCCAACAAACTATTTTCATTGGGTGTATGACCATTGAAGGTTTTATTCATTTAAACAGAACAACAATTATTCTCTGATTTTAAATGAATAACTGTATTGCAATAAACATGATCAAATCATATTCATGCTCAACGCAAATGCCAAATAACACTTATTTAGGTTCTACACTAATCCCGAAAGTATAGGGAGTGTGCGATGATGATCATATCAATCTTGGAACTACTTCCAACACACATCGTCACCTCACCCTCAACTAGTTTCTGTTTATTATGCAACTCCCGTTTCGAGTTACTACTCTTAGCAACTGAACCAGTATCAAATACCAAGGGGTTGCTATAAACACTAGTAAAGTACACATCAATAACATGTATATCAAATATACCTATGTTCACTTTGCCATCCTTCTTATCCGCCAAATACTTGGGGTAGTTCCACTTCCAGTGACCAGTCCCTTTGCAGTATTATCACTTAGTCTTAGGCTTAGGTCCAGACTTGGGCTTCTTCACTTGAGCAGCAACTTCCTTGCTGTTCTTCTTGAAGTTCCCCTTCTTCCCTTTGCCCTTTTCTTGAAACTAGTGGTCTTTTCAATCATCAACACTTGATGCTCTTTCTTGATTTCTACCTTCGCCGATTTCAACATCACGAAGAGCTCGGGAATCGTTTTCGTCATCCCTTGCATACTATAGTTCATCACGAAGTTCTAGTATCTTAGTGATGGTGACTAGAGAATTCTGTCAATCACTATCTTATCTGGAAGATTAACTCCCACTTGATTCAAGCGATTGAAGTACCCAGACAATCTGAGCACATGCTCACTAGTTGAGTGATTCTCCTCCATCTTTTAGCTATAGAACTTGTTGGAGACTTCATATCTCTCGACTCGGGTATTTTCTTGAAATATTAACTTCAACTCCTGGAACATCTCATATGGTCCATGACGTTCAAAACGTCTTTGAAGTCCCGATTCTAAGCCGTTAAGCATGGTGCACTAAACTATCAAGTAGTCATCATATTGAGCTAGCCAAACGTTCATAACGTCTGCATCTGCTCCTGCAATAGGTGTGTCACCTAGTGGTGCATTAAGGACATAATTCTTCTGTGCAGCAATGAGGATAAACCTCAGATCACAGATCCAATCTGCATCATTGCTACTAACATTTTTCAGCACAATTTTCTCTAGGAACATATCAAAATAAACATATGAAAGCAACAACACGAGCTATTAATCTACAACATAATTTGCAAAATACTACCAGGACTAAGTTCATGATAAATTTAAGTTCAATTAATCATATTACTTAAGAACTCCCACTTAGACAGACATCACTCTAGCCATCTAAGTGATCACGTGATCCAAATCAACTAAACCATGTCCGATCATCACGTGAGATGGAGTAGTTTTCAATGGTGAACATCACTATGTTGATCATATCTTCTATATGATTCACGTTCGACCTTTCGGTCTCCGTGTTCCGAGGCCATATCTGTATATGCTAGGCTCGTCAAGTTTAACCTGAGTATTCCGCGTGTGCAACTGTTTTGCACCCGTTGTATTTGAACGTAGAACCTATCACACCCGATCATCACGTGGTGTCTCAGCACGAAGAACTTTCGCAACGGTGCATACTTAGGGAGAACACTTCTTGATAATTAGTGAGAAATCATCTTAAAATGATACCGTCAATCAAAGCAAGATAAGATGCATAAAGGATAAACATCACATGCAATCAATATAAGTGATATGATATGACCATCATCATCTTGTGCTTGTGATCTCCATCTTCAAAGCACCATCGTAATCACCATCGTCACTGGCGCGACACCTTGATCTCCATCGTAGCATCGTTGTCGTTACGCCATCTATTGCTTCTACGACTATCGCTACCGCTTAGTGATAAAGTAAAGCAATTACAGGGCATTTGCATTTCATACAATAAGGCGACAACCATATGGCTCCGGCCAGTTGCCGATAACTTCAGTTACAAAACATGATCATCTCATATAATAAAATATAGCATCACGTCTTGACCATATCACATCACAACATGCCCTGCAAAAACAAGTTAGACGTCCTCTACTTTGTTGTTGCAAATTTTACGTGGCTGGTACGGGCTTAGCAAGAACCATTCTTACCTATGCATCAAAAACCACAACGATAGTTCGTCAAGTTAGTGTTGTTTTAACCTTCGCAAGGACTGGGCATAGCCACACTCGATTCAGCTAAAGTGAGAGAGACAGACACCTGCCAGCCACCTTTAAGCACGAGTGCTCGTAACGGTGAAACCAGTCTCGCGTAAGCATACGCGTAATGTCGGTCCGGGCCGCTTCATCTCACAATACCGCCGAACCAAAGTATGACATGCTGGTAAGCAGTATGACTTGTATCGCCCACAACTCACTTGTGTTCTACTCGTGCATATGACATCTACGCATAAAACCTAGGCTCTGATGCCACTGTTGGGGAACGTAGTAATTTCAAAAAAAATCCTACGCACATGCAAGATCATGGCGATGTATAGCAACGAGAAGGGGAGTGTATCTTCATACCCTTGAAGATCGCTAAGCGGAAGCGTTTATCAACGCGGTTGATGTAGTCGTACGTCTTCACGATCCGACCGATCCAAGTACCGAACATACAACACCTCCGAGTTCTGCACACGTTCAGCTCGATGACGTCCTCGCCTTCTCGATCCAGCAAGACGGGCGAAGTAGTAGATGAGTTCCGGCAGCACGACGGCGTGGTGACGGTGTTGGTGAAGAACAATCTCCGCAGGGCTTCGCCTAAGCACTACGAAAACTATGACGGAGGATAAACTAGAGGGGACGGGGTTGCCGGCACACGGCTTGGTGTTTCTTGATGTGTCTTTGGTGCTAGCCCTGCCCCCTTATTTATATGTTGAGCCTTGGGGTCGAAACTTGGAGTAAAAGCCTCCACAAAGTCGGTTTCACCCGAAAGGCAAGAGTCCTTCTCGGACTCCAGGGCCAGACGCCAGGGTTCCCGGCATCTGGACCCAGACGCCAGGGACCCTGGCGTCTGGCCCCTGGACTCCACAAAACTTCCTTTTGCGCTTTCCAAAAACCTTGTGGGATTTCCCCTTTGGCCCAAATAACGTGTTCTCGTACCCAAACATTTCGGGAAACATTCGGAACCCCTTCCGGTGAATTCTGGAACCCTTCCGGAGATCAAACACTATTATCCCATATATCAAACATTATCTCCAGACCATTCCGGAGTTCCTCGTCATGTCCATGATCTCATCTGGGACTCCGAATAACATTCGGTTACCAACATGCATAACTCATATAATACTATATCGTCAATGAAACGTTAAGCGTGCGGACGCTACGGGTTCGAGAACTATGTAGACATGATCGAGACACGTTTCCGGTCAATAACCAATAGCGGGACCTGGATGCCCATATTGGCTCCCACATATTCTACGAAGATCTTTATCGGTCAAACCGCATAACAACATACGTTGTTCCCTTTGTCATCGGTATGTTACTTACCCGAGATTCGATCGTCGGTATCCAATACCTAGTTCAATCTCGTTACCGGAAAGTCTCTTTACTCGTTACGTAATGAATCATTCCATAACTAACTCATTAGCTACATTGCTTGCAAGGCTTATAGTGATGTGCATTACCGAGAGGGCCCAGAGATACCTCTCCGACAATCGGAGTGACAAAACCTAATCTCGAAATACGCCAACCCAACATGTACCTTTGGAGACACCTGTAGTACTCCTTTATAATCACCCAGTTACGTTGTGACGTTTGGTAGCACCCAAAGTGTTCCTCCGGTAAATGGGAGTTGCATAATCTCATAGTTACAGGAACATGTATAAGTCATGAAGAAAGCAATAGCAACATACTAAACGATCAAGTGCTAAGCTAACGGAATGGGTCAAGTCAATCACATCATTCTCCTAATGATGTGATCCCGTTAATCAAATGACAACTCATGTCTATGGTTAGGAAACTTAACCATCTTTGATTAACGAGCTAGTCAAGTAGAGGCATACTAGTGACACTATGTTTGTCTATGTATTCACACATGTATCATGTTTCCGGTTAATACAATTCTAGCATGAATAATAAACATTTATCATGAAATAAGGAAATAAATAATAACTTTATTATTGCCTCTAGGGCATATTTCCTTCAGCTATCTCTGGCGCCGCCGCCGCCATGGAGTGGCCTAGGGCCCACCCTGGGTCCCTGCTAGTGGCCCCCCTAGCCCTAGTTGACAAGGTTGACACCGGTCAACTGTGCTAACTAGCAGCAGACACTGACATGTGGGCCACAACCCTAATTTATTAGACACTGACAGGTGGGAGCTACTAAATAATTAGCTTAATTAGTTAAATTTAAACCTATTAATTTTAGCTGAGTCAATGACAGTGGGGTCCCACTTGTCGGTTTGACCACTCAACCGCGGTGTTGACTGCTGACTGGGCTTTGACTAGCCCCACATGTCAGCCTATGAAGCACATCTCTGGGTACACTTTTGTAATTAATATATTTTGAATATATTTAATTATAGAATTTCCTAATATTATTAAAACTTTGAAAAATCATATAAAATAATCTACAAGTCAGATGAAAAGAATTTATATATGAAATTTGCTCAGGAAAATATGAAGAATCCGAATATACTATCCACTCATTTGTCACATGCTTCTAACATGATGAACATGGATCCTTCCCTTTCGATTCATTTGTCTGATAATCACCGAAAGCCAGGAAAACTAGATGTTTTCCTGCTCTGTCTGTAACGTGTAGCACTGCATTAGGTCACCCCTAGCATAGCATATTGCCATGTCATGCATCGCGATGCATTTGGTTGCTTCATATTTATTGTTTATTCCCCTCTTCTCTCTGGTAGACACCGAGACCGATGCTGCTCCCGAGTACGACTACACACCTGACGGTCAACCCCTTTCCGCAGAGCTTCCAGGCAAGCAAAATCCCCTTTATCCTTCCTATATTGCCGATTCCTTCTCTCTCATGCTTGCATTAGATTTTGCTACCGTTGTTTGATAGCTCCTATTCTGATGCATGGCCCGCTTTTGTAACCTGTTATTGTTACCTTACCTATTATTCTATATGCTTAGTATAGGTTGAGTAGTGATCAATCAGTGACCCCTCCCATTGTCCCTGTTGCCCTTGCTTTATTACCTGATGACTCAATCAAAGTGATCGAAGTGCAGAGACAGACACATCATCGCACACCCTCTTAGCTGTACGACTCTGCAGAGCTACTAGCGAGTGCCTAGGGTGATACCTCGTAACGCACCCCTAATGATATCTCTGTAATGTAACTAATCGATCGTGGATTTGAAGGAAATATGCCTTCCTTATATCATGATAAATGTTTACTATTCATGCTAGAATTGTATTAACCGGAAACTCAACACATGTGTGAATACATAGACAAAACAAAGTGTCCCTAGTATGCCTCTACTTGACTAGCTCGTTAATCAAAGATGGTTATGTTTCCTGACCATAGACATGTGTTGTTATTTGATGAACGAGATCACATCATTAGTGAATGGTGTGATGGACAAGACCCATCCATTAGCTTAGCATAACGATCATTAAGTTTTATTGCTATTGCTTTCTTCATGACTTATACATGTTCCTCTGACTATGAGATTATGCAACTCCCGAATGCCGGAGGAACACTTTGTGTGCTATCAAATGTCACAACATAACTGGGTGATTATAAAGATGCTCTACAGGTGTCTCCGAAGGTGTTTGTTGAGTTGGCACAGATCGAGATTAGGATTTGTCACTCTGTGTATCAGAGAGGTATCTCTGGGCCCTCTCTGTAATGCTCATCACTATAAGCCTTGCAAGCAATGTGACTAATGATTTAGTTACGGGATGATGCATTACAAAACAAGTAAAGAGACTTGCCGGTAACGAGATTGAACCAGGTATAAAGATACCGACGATCGAATCTCGGGCAACTGATAAAGGGAACAACTTATGTTGTTATGCGGTTTGACCGATAAAGATCTTCATAGAATATGTAGGAACCAATATGAGCATCTAGGTTCTTATATTGGTTATTGATTGGAGATGTGTCTCGATCATGTCTACATAGTTCTCGAACCCGTAGGGTCCGCACGCTTAACGTTCAATGACGATTTGTATTATGAGTTATGTGTTTTGGTGACCGAAGTTTGTTTAGAGTCCCAGATGAGATCATGGACATGACGAGAAGTCTCTAAATGGTCGAGATGTAAAGATTGATATATTGGAAGGTTACATTCGGACACCGGAATGGTTTCGGAAAGTGTCGGATAAGTTTCAGAGTACCGGGAGGTTACCGGAACCCCCCGAGGGACTATTGGGCCTTCATGGACCCTAGTGGAGAGAGGAGGCCGGCGGCCAGGTGGAGGTGCGCGCCCCCCAATCCCAAACCGAATTGGATTAGGGGTGGGGGGCGTGGCCCCCCTTTTCTTCTTCTCCTTCACCTCTTTCTCCTTCCCCCCTTCTCCGGAAAGGAAAGGGGAATCCTACTAGGACTGGAAGTCCTAGTAGGACTCCCCCCTTGGCGCGCCCCCTCTAGTCCGGCGACCCCCTCCTCTCCTCCTTTATATACGGGGGCAGGGGCACCCCAAAGGCACAACATTGTCTTAGCCATGTGTGGTGCCTCCCTCCACCGTTTACTCCTCTGAGAGTATCATCATAGTGCTTAGGTGAAGCCCTAAGCGGATCACATCATCAACACCGTCATCATGCAGTCATGCTGACGAAACTCTCCCTCAACCCTTTGCTGGATCAAGCGTTCGAGGGACGTCATTGAGCTGAACGTGTGCTGAACTCAGAGGTGTCGTACGTTTGCTGCTAGATCGGTTGGATCGTGTAGACATTCGACTACATCAACCGCATTAACATAATGCTTTCGCTTTCGGTCTATGAGGGTACGTGGACAAACTCTCCCCCTCTCGTTGCTATGCATCTCCTAGATAGATCTTGCGTGATCATATGATTTTTTTTGAAATTGCATGCTACGTTCCCCAACAGTGGTGTACGAGCCAGGTCTATGCGTAGATGATATGCACAAGTAGAACACAAATAGTTGTGGGCGATAATAGTCATACTGCTTACCACCAACATCTTACTTTGATTCAGTGGTATTGTTGGATGAAGCGGCCCAGACCGACATTACATGGCCGCATTCATGAGACTGGTTCTACTGACGTGCTTTGCACACAGGTGGCTGGCGGGTGTCTGTTTCTCCAACTTTAGTTGAATCGAGTTTGACTACGGCCGGTCCTTGTTGAAGGTTAAAACAACACACTTGAAGAAAAATCATTGCGGTTTTGATGCGTAGGTAAGAATGGTTCTTGCTAGAAGCCCGTAGCAGCCACGTAAAACTTGCAACAACAAAGCAGAGCATGTCTAACTTATTTTTGCAGGGCTTGTTGTGATGTGATATGGTCAAGACATGATGTGATATAAATTGTTGTATGAGATGATCATGATTTGTAACAAAGTTATCGGCAACTAGAGGAGCCATATGGTTGTTGCTTTATTGTATGAAATGCAATCGCCATGTAATTGCTTTACTTTATCAATAAGCGGTAGCGATAGTCATAGAAGCAATAGTTGGCGAGACAACAACGATGCTAGGATGGAGATCAAGGTGTCAAGCCGGTGACAATGGAGATCATGACGGTGCTTTGGATATGGAGATCAAAGGCACAACATGATGATGGTCATATCATGTCACATATTTTGATTGCATGTGATCTTTATCTTTTATGCATCTTATTTTTATTAGTACGACGGTAGCATTATAAGATGATCCCTCACTAAATTTCAAGGTATAAGTGTTCTCCCTGAGTATGCACCATTGCTGCAGTTTGTTGTGCCGAGACATCACGTGATGATCGGGTGTGATAATCTCTACGTTCACATACAACGGGTGCAAGCCAGTTTTGCACGTGCAGAATACTCGGGTTAAACTTGATGAGCCTAGCATATGCAGATATGGCATCGGAACACTGAGACCGAAAGGTCAAACGTGAATCATATATATAGTAGATATGATCAACATAGAGATGTTCACCATTGAAAATTACTCCATCTCACATGATGATCGGACATGGTTTAGTTGATACAGATCACGTGATCATTTAGATGACTAGAGGGATGTCTATCTAAGTGAGAGTTCTTTAGTAATATGATTAATTGAACTGTAATTTATCATGAACTTAGTCCATATAGTTTTTTGCATATGTATGTTGTTGTAGATCAATGACCCGTGCTACCGTTCCCTTGATTTTTAATGCGTTCCTAGAGAAAGCTAAGTTGAAAGATGATGGTAGCAATTACACAGACTGGGTCCGTAACTTGAGGATTATTCTCATTGCTGCACAGAAGAATTGCGTCCTGGAAGTACCGCTAGGTGTAAGGCCTGTTGCAGGAGCACATGCTGATGTTATGAATGTCTGGCAAACTCGATCTGATGACTACTCGATAGTTCAGTGTGCCATGCTTTATAGCTTAAAATCGGGACTTCAAAGACGTTTTGAACGTCATGGAGCATATGAGATGTTCCAAGATTTGAAGTTAATATTTCAAGCAAATGCCCGAGTTGACAGACATGAAGTCTCCAACAAGTTCTATAGCTACAAGATGGAGGAGAATAGTTCTGGCAGTGAACACATACTCAGAAGGTCTGGTACCATAACCACTTGACTCAGCTGGGAGTTAATCTTCCCGATGATAGTGTCATTGACAGAGTTCTTCAATCACTGCCAGCAAGCTATAAAGGCTTCGTGATGAACTATAATATGCATGGGATGATGAAAATGATTCCAGAGCTCTTTGCAATGCTAAAGGCCGCGGAGGTAGAAATCAAGAAGGAGCATCAAGTGTTGATGGTTAACAAGACCACTAGTTTCAAGAAAAAGGGCAAAGGGAAGAAGGGGAACTTCAAGAAGAATGGCAAGAAATTTGCTACTCCAGGGAAGAAACCAAGCCTGGACCTAAGCCCGAAACTAAGTGCTTCTACTTCAAAGGGACTGATCACTGGAAGCGGAACTGCCCCAAGTATTTGGTGAATAAGAAGGATGGCAAAGTGAAAGGTATATTTGATATACATGTTATTGATGTGTATCTTACTAATGCTCGTAGTAGCGCCTGGGTATTTGATACTAGTTCTGTTGCTCATATTTGCAACTCGAAACAGGGGCTACTGATTAAACGAAGATTTGCTAAGGACGAGGTGACAATGCGCGTCGAAAATGGTTCCAAGGTCGATGTGATTGAAGGAAATATGCCCTAGAGGCAATAATAAAGTTGGTATTTATATTTCCTTATATCATGATAAATGTTTATTATTCATGCTAGAATTGTATTAACCGGAAACTTAGTACATGTGTGAATACATTGACAAAACATAGTGTCCCTAGTATGCCTCTACTTGACTAGCTCGTTAATGAAAGATGGTTATGTTTCCTAACCATAGACATGTGTTGTCATTTGATGAACGTGATCACATCATTAAGAGAATGATGTGATGGACAAGACCCATCCGTTAGCTTAGCATTATGATTGTTACAGTTTCATTGCTACTGCTTTCTTCATGACTTATACATGTTCCTTAGACTATGAGATTATGCAACTCCCGAATATCGGAGGAACACCTTGTGTGATATCAAACATCACAGCGTAACTGGGTGATTATAAAGATGCTCTATAGGTGTCTCTGAAGGTGTTTGTTGGGTTGGCATAGATCGAGATTAGGATTTGTCACTCCATTTATCGGAGAGGTATCTCTGGGCCCTCTCGGTAATGCTCATCACTATAGGCCTTGCAAGCAATGTGACTAATGAGTTAGTTGCGGAACAAAACATTACGGAACAAGTAAAGAGACTTGTCGATAAAGATATTGAACTAGGTATGATGATACCGACAATCGAATCTCGGGCAAGTAACATACCGAGGACAAAGGGAACAACGTATGTTGTTATGCGATTTGACAGATAAAGATCTTCGTAGAATATGTAGGATCCAATATGAGCATCCAGGTTCCGCTATTGGTTATTGATCGGAGATGTTCTCAATCATGTCTACATAGTTCTCGAACCCGTAGGGTCCGCACACTTAAAGTTTGATGACGATTTGTATTATGAGTTATGTGTTTTTGATGATCGAAGTTTGTTTGAAGTCCCGGATGAGATCACAGACATGATGAGGAGTCTCGAAATGGTCGAGACATAAAGATTGATATATTGGAAGGCTATGTTCGGACACCGGACATGTGTTGGAAGAGTTCGGACATTTTTTGGAGTACTGGGAGGTTACCGGAACCCCCCGGGGAAGTAGTGGGCCTTAATGGGCTTTAGTGGAAAGGAGAGGAGGACCGCAGGGTGGCCGCCCCCCTATGGCAGGTCCGAATTGGACTAGGGAGGGGGCGGCGCCCCTCTCTTTCCTTCTCCCTCTCCTACTCATTCCCTCTCTCCCCCTCTTGGAAAGGAAGGGGACTCCAACTAGGATTGGAAATCCTAGTTGGACCCCCCTATAGGCGCGCCCGTCCTAGGCCATCGGCCTCCTCCCTCCCTCCTTTATATACGGGGGCAGGGGGGCACCCTAAAGGACAACAGATAATCTCTTAGCCGTGTGCGGTGCCCCCCTCCATAGTTTAACACCTCGGTCATATCATCATAGTGCTTAGGCGAAGCCCTGCGCCGGTAACATCATCAACACCGTCACCACGCCGTCGTGCTGACGGAACTCTCCCTCGACCCTCTACTAGATCAAGAGCTAGAGGGACGTTATCGTGCTGAACGTGTGCTGAACATGGAGGTGCCGTACGTTCGGTACTTGGATCGGTTGAATCGTGAAGACATTTGACTACATCAACCGCGTTACTAAACGCTTCCGCTTTTGGTCTACAAGGGTACATGGAAACACTCTCCCATCTTGTTGCTATGCATCTCCTAGATAGATCTTGCGTGATCGTAGGAATTTTTTTGTATTACTATGTTCCCCAGCAGTGGCATCCGAGCCAGGTCTATGCGTAGATGATATTTGCACAAGTAGAAACAAAGAGTTGTGGGCGATAATAGTCATACTGCTTACCACCAATGTCTTACTTTGATTTGGCGGTATTGTTGGATGAAGCATCCCGGACGGACATTACATGACCGCGTTCATGAGACTGGTTCTACCGACGTGCTTTGCACATAGGTGGCTATCGGGTGTCTGTTTCTCCAACTTTAGTTGAATCAAGTTTGACTACGGTCGGTCCTTGTTGAAGGTTAAAACAACACACTTGACGAAAAATCGTTGTGGTTTTGATGCGTAGGTAAGAACGGTTCTTGCTAGAAGCCCGTAGCAGCCACATAAAACTTGCAACAACAAAGTAGAGGACGTCTAACTTGTTTTTGCAGGGCTTGTTGTGATGTGATATGGTCAAGGCATGATGAGATACAAATTGTTTTATGAGATGATCATGTTTTGTAACAGAGTTATCGGCAATTGGCAGGAGCCACATGGTTGTCGCTTTATTGTATGAAATGCAATCGCCGTGTAATTGCTTTACTTTATAACTAAGCGGTAGCGATAGTCGTAGTAGAAATAGTTGGCGAGACGAGAACGATGCTATGATGGAGATCAAGGTGTCAAGCCGGTGATGATGGAGATCATGACGATGCTTCGACTGTCGAGATCATGAGCACAAGATGATGATGGCCATATCATGTCACATATTTTGATTGCATGTGATGTTTATCTTTTTATGCATCTTATTTTGCTTAGGACGGCGGTAGCATTATAAGATGAACCCTTACTAAATTTCAAGGTATAATTGTTCTCCCTGAGTATGCACCGTTGCTACAGTTCGTCGTGCCGAGACACCATGTGATGATCGGGTGTGATAAGCTCTACGTTCACATACAACGGGTGCAAGCCAGTTTTGCACGTGCAAAATACTTGGGTTAAACTTGACGAGCCTAGCATATGCAGATATGGCCTCGGAACACTGAGACCGAAAGGTCGAACGTGAGTCCTATAGTAGATATGATCAACATAGTGATGTTCACCATTGAAAACTACTCCATCTCACGTGATGATCAGACATGGTTTAGTTGATTTGGATCACGCGATCATTTAGATGACTAGAGGGATGTCTATCTAAGTGGGGGTTCTTAAGTAATATGATTAAATTGAACTTTAATTTATCATGAACTTAGTCCTGATAGTTTTTGCATGTCTATGTTGTTGTAGATCAATGGCCCGTGCTACCGTTCCCTTGAATTTTAATGCGTTCCTAAAGAAAGCTAAGTTGAAAGATGATGGTAGCAATTACACGGACTGGGTCCGTAACTTGAGGATTATCCTCATTGCTGCATAGAAGAATTACGTCCTGGAAGCACCGCTAGGTGCACCCCTTGCGCCAGCAACTGCAGACACTTTGAATGCCTGGCACACGCGTGTTGATGACTACTCTGATAGTTTAGTGTACCATGCGGATATCTACTACGCAACCTTCTCCTTGTAGACGTTGTTGGGCCTCCAAGTGTAGAGGTTTGTAGGACAGTAGCAAATTTCCCTCAAGTGGATGACATAAGGTTTATCAATCCGTAGGAGGCGTAGGATGAAGATGGTCTCTCTCAAACAACCCTGCAACCAAATAACAAAGAGTCTCGTGTCTCCCCAACACACTCAATACAATGGTAAATTGTATAGGTGCACTAGTTTGGCAAACAGATGGTGATACAAGTGCAATATGGATGGTAGATATAGGTTTTTGTAATCTGAAATTATAAAAACAACAAGGTAACTAATGATAAAAGTGAGCGAAAACGGTATTACAATGCTAGGAAACAAGGCCTAGGCTTCATACTTTCACTAGTGCAAGTTCTCTCAACAATAATAACATAACTGGATCATATAACTATCCCTCAACATGCAACAAAGAGTCACTCCAAAGTCACTAATAGCAGAGAACAAATGAAGAGATTATTGTAGGGTACGAAACCACCTCAAAGTTATCCTTTCTGATCG
Source organism: Triticum aestivum (assembly GCF_018294505.1). Taxonomy (NCBI): domain Eukaryota; kingdom Viridiplantae; phylum Streptophyta; class Magnoliopsida; order Poales; family Poaceae; genus Triticum; species Triticum aestivum. The sequence goes on from NC_057798.1 coordinate 168,448,759, forward strand.
ATCTATTCAAGAGTCCGTAGTAAAATAACACGAAGCTATTCTTTCCGTTCGATCTATCATTGAGTTCGTACTAGAATAACACCTTAAGACACAAATCAACCAAAACCCTAATGTCACCTAGATACTCCAATGTCACCTCAAGTATCCGTGGGCATGATTATACGATATGCATCACACAATCTCAGATTCATCTATTCAACCAACACAAAGTACTTCAAAGAGTGCCCCAAAGTTTCTACCGAAGAGTCAAGACGAAAACGTGTGCCAACCCCTATGCATAAGTTCACAAGGTCACTGAACCCGCAAGTTGATCACCAAAACGTACATCAAGTAGATCACGTGAATATCCCATTGTCACCACAGATGAGCACATGCAAGACATACATCAAGTGTTCTCAAATCCTTAAAGACTCAATCCGATAAGATAACTTCAAAGGGAAAACTCAATCCATTACAAGAGATTAGAGGGGGAGAAACATCATAAGATCCAACTATAATAGCAAAGCTCACGATACATCAAGATCGTGCCAAATCAAGAACACGAGAGAGAGAGAGAGAGAGATCAAACACATAGCTACTGGTACATACCCTCAGCCCCGAGGATGAACTACTCCCTCCTCGTCATGGAGAGCGTCGGGATGATGAAGATGGCCACCGGTGAGGGATCCCCCCGGCAGGGTGCCGGAATGGGTCCCGATTGGTTTTTGGTGGCTACAAAGGCTTGCGGCGGCGGAACTCCCGATCTATGGTGCTCCTAGATGTTTTCGGGGTATATGGGTATATATAGGTGAAAGAAGTCGGTCAGGGGAGCCACGAGGGGCCCATGAGGGTGGGGGTGTATCCAGGGGGGTAGGGCGCGCCCTGGACCCTCGTGGCCACTTCGTTGCTTCCCTGACGTCTACTCCAAGTCTCCTGGATTGCGTTTGTTCCAAAAATAACTCTCCCGAAGGTTTCATTCCGTTTGGACTCCGTTTGATATTCCTTTTCTGCGAAACACTGAAATAGGAAAAAACAGCAATTTAGACTTGGCCTCCGGTTAATAGGTTAGTCCCAAAAATAATATAAAAGTATATAGTAAAGCCCATTAAACATCCAAAACGGATAATATAATAGCATGGAACAATCAAAAATTATAGATATGTTGGAGACGTATCAGGCATCCCCAAGCTTAATTCCTGCTCATCCTCGAGTAGGTAAATGATAAAATTAGAATTTTTGATGTGGAATGCTACCTAGCATATTTCTCAATGTAATTTTCTTTATTGTGGCATTACCTTCAACCGAGGCAACTCTAAGATGGCCATCTAAGCGCTGCTTCCGCGGCGAACTTGCGGCCCCTCACCCTTATGTTAGACACCAGCCAATCAGTAGCCTAGGAGCTCCGCCGCCTCGAGGGGTGCTGCTTCCCATTGGGAATTGATTGGCCCAGAATAAAAATTCAGACAACTGACGCCTAAATAAAGTGATTTGATATGAGGGTGCGACCTATCTGGCAGCATGGTGAAGTAGGCAGGTCCAGCTGCCGAGTCGGTGAGGCCAGCGCGGTTGCGGTGGTGACCGGCGGCAGGGAAACAACGATGTCACGACGGTCTACGGCTACGGGGAAGCAGCGCCGAGACTCTGGACGGATCCGAAGTTGGAGCCGCTCCGGCGCCGTGAACAACGGCGGGGATGAATCGGCTCTGGTACGGTTCACGCGGCCGTCGTCGAGGCATCTCCAGCAACATGGAGTAAAAGGCACATGGCCCAGTGCACGACGACAAATGGACAACGTCTCCGGCATTAGGGAGGAGGGCGGCTGTGAAATTGGTGCGGTGGGGGCGCCATGGAGGAGGGGCTGAGATTTCGCATCTCGGGAGAAGGGAGCTTCCGGGGAGAAGGTGATTTGGCGCCCACAAGGTATGAATTGGGGGGGGGGGAATTGGGAGGGGAGTGGAACCATGTCTTACAGACGCATTTGTCTGAAATGTGAGGGGGAGTTATAGTTCTACCCCTGCCTTTAAGCTTCTCGGCTTGGGTCTGTGTACTGAGGGTCGGGGATAGTAGAGTAACTTTGCTTCTCCCCAAATAGTGGGCTGGAGCGATTTCAGGCGAGGAGGGCATGTTTTGAAATATAGTGGGCACGAGCGATTTCGGTCGAGGAGAGCGTGTTTTGAAATAGTGGGCGCGAGCTATTTCGGGCGAGGAGAGCGTGTTTTGCTGACCACATGGTTTATGAACTATTCGGTACATGTCATTTTGGCCGAGGAGAAGGCGCGCTTGGATGAAGTTACGAACCTACCCTCGATGTACAACGGGCCAATTGATGCGTGTCCCACATAGGACGGTAATTTCACGTCTCCCATTTATTTGCTCGGGCGAATTCCACCGAGCAGAGGATGTTTAATGGTTCGTTCAAATTTTGGGAGAACGAGCATCCACGTCTACCTTACCAAGTCGATTCGAATCAATTTTTGAAATATTAGCTTTCCACTTCTTTTTTAGATGGAGAGATGATGCTCGGGAGTAATGTGTTTTTACATGCTCGTTGCTAGCGATTTACTATATGACAAATAGTTGACCCACTCAAAAATGCGAATCAAACCAAAAATGAAATATCTCGATTCAATGAAATAGCTCGTTCACTAGGTCAAAATAGTGAACTAAATGCAAAATTGAACACCTCAATCGAGTGGCATATTGTACAGTATTATAGTACTCCATGAACATGTTGAAAGTCAAATTAATGAACTTGTTTGATATACGCATATATCCGTTCATGTGTGGATTGCAGACAACATGTTCTCCAATTTAAATATTTGAATGCAATTTTATATCGAAACATGGTTTATATCAGTCTTTGATGCATAAAATGCGACCTCCCTCCCTCTCTCTCTCTCTCTCTCTATCTATCTCTCTCATGCGCGCGCGCTCCGACAATCTTCAATTCTATCGCATGCATCCGACACACAAACCTTGTTGGTCCCTCTCCCTCTCTCTCTCTTTGTGTGTGTGTGTGTGGGGGGGGGGGTCTTTCTAGTTCGCATGCATATATACTCCATCTATAGGTCTCTCTCGCACACTATGTATGATACTCTAGTCCAAGCTAGATATCTTGGGTGCACTCTTCGTACGCACACAAATTCCTTGGCTCGTTGCCCGTAACTCTCTCACACACCACTCTGTTGTCTCGGAGCTCCCCCTCTCTCTCAAACTCTCCATCTACCTGGGTTACACATACACATGCATATCTCACTCGCACTTGATAGGCCCATCTAAAACTCTATCTCTCTCCCTCATTCTCTCTCCATCACACACACACACAATCTCATGCCTAGCTAGCCAAGTATGATGGTCTCTCACTCAATTGTAGGCACATGCAATCCCCCTATATGTATATGCCTAGCTAATCTTAGTCTCCATCACAAACATGTGCATGGTCTATCTCGATTTCTCTCGGGGCATCTTTCTATCGTGAACGCACCTCCCTCGATCTCCCACCCATATAGTCCCCTCACGATCTCGAGGGGATCTCTCTATCACAAACACGCCCTCTCTCCCTCCCCATGCGTCCATGTTCTCCATGTGTCCCTCTCGACATTTGTTCCTTGTTGGCCAGACCTCTATTGGACATGTGCTACAGGGGTGTCTCTCTTCGTTGCAACAATCACACACTAGCTCTCTTCGTGTATCTCCTCGCCTCGCTTTTCTATCTCGGAGATGCATGCGTGATATGTTCGCATAAGAAACGAAAAAACACACACTCTCTCTAATTTATCGTTTGTTGTCACTTTCTCTTTCACACACATACTCTTTTTGCACACTTACTCATTCTACTTCACACGCACTTGATCTGTCTTGACTTAGGCACTCTCCTCGGTCCATAGCATATAGATTTATTGAAAAGTCAAACATCACAAAGTTTGACCATGTACATGGAGAAAAACAATTACATCTAGAATGGCAAACATATACCATTAGATTCACCATGAGATGTAGTTTTGTATGATGTATCTTTGGTATTGTAGATAAAAATAAAATTTGCATAAACCTGATCAAAGTTTCCAAAGTTTGACTTCTAAAAAATTTACATGTACTGCATTATCGAGCGGATGGAATATCTCTTTCCCCCTCTCAGCTATCTGACACACCACTCAACCTTATTGGGGCTCCTCAATCTCTCTCAAATTTTTTTGGTCAGTTTGGTTCGTGACCTAACCCTCATGCCTTGATGGCCAGTACTGCCTGGTGTGGACGTGAGATGTAAAATATTTCTGCCTGGACAGGCTTGTGTGGTGCTGAAGCGTTTGGTTCATGCCTGGGCCAGGCAAAGCATCAACGTCCCATCAATCAGTCCATGCAGGAATTATTTAATGCAAATATCCATCTAGCCTGCTGTTAGCCTCGTGGCCGCACGGCAAGGCACGGTCAGGCGTTCGAAATCGGTCGCCTGGGCTAGGCTACTTGCAGGGTCTGGAGTCCAGCCAGGCTAATTAAAGTGCAAGGGAATCCAGGCCAGGCAGGCTTTCTTTTTCACAACGTAGCAACTAAACAAGCGTGCATGAAATCCAGGAACAACCCCAGGCCATGAAAAAGATGCTCAGGACACAAACCAAACTGACCTTATATCTCACCGGTTCACACATACACATGTCTCGCTCGCGCTATACATATAGACCCATCCAGCACTCTCCGCCCTGGTTCTCTCTCCATGTGACACACACCCTCCTAAGTACCATAATCCCTCACTCCATCATAGGCGCAAGCACTCCCCCCTAAGTATGATTATGTGATAGCCTGGTTTTTGCCCCTCTTCTTTGCCTGATTTTCAGTTCGTTTGAATTTGAAGTTTGGAGTTTTTGAATCTTTTCATATGGACTTAACCACTTGGGTACCCCTTGGCTTTCACCCAATTGCTTCATCTCCCTCTCTAACCACCACTCCATCTCTAGTTCATCTCAAAATATCATTTGGAATATTTTTCTTTAATGAAAAATATTCATTTTCCCCTCCTAAACCCTAGCTAGCTCAATGAGCTCCAAAGCAACCCCAATTTTTCTTGCCCATAAAATTCTGAGAAAATCCCAATTATTCTTTGAACCTTAGGGCACCTTTCTGAGCAAAAATATTTCATCAATTTTTGGAATATTTTGGCTACAGAAAATATTTTCTTTTCTGGACAGAAATGGTAGTTTCTACAACAACTACCATTTTACTTGCTCCATTGTAGCTGGTTTTTCTTGTGCATCATCACCTTAGTAGATGATTGCTAGCCTCCAAAGCCCAACCTTCAACTCCCAGTGGTTTGACCACAGTAAGATCTCAAAGTTACTGTCCAGAAACTTACCTGGAGTGTAAAATCATTTCTACGAGCATATAATTTTGTCATGCCTCTGGTCGGTGCCTCCAACTAGGGAAGGTTATGGGCGTGTGCTACCCTGGCCCGGTAAGCAGACATAACCTTGTGTGCCCGTTGTTGAGTTTATGGTACCGGGTCCCCGTGTGGGATCGCTTATCTTTGGCCACGACGGTGGTCGTTGTGTCTTTGGTAGACACGGGGCCACCCAGGACTAGCCGATGGGGAGTGAGTCGGAGTGGCCGGGAGAGTGTCATGACAATGGAGGGGTTTCGTCGGAAAGCCGTTGGTCCACCCGAATGGGAGTGTGAGGCCATGGGTTCCGTGGTGTGGGTCTAGTGCGCTACCTCTGCAGAGTGTATCAATCTATCAATAGCCGAGTCCACGGTTAAGGACATGCTCGAAAGTAGGTCACACCATAGGTCAACATTTAATAAATCTTGCACAGTAAGCATGAATTTTGCATTGTTGTTGGTGGTGGGAAGGCCATCGTGTTGATTTGGACCAAATGTTCACTACTAGGAAAAGGGCTATAGATAGGACTGATTCTAATGGCGCACCAGGAAGACAGTGCGCCACTACTATATACTAATGGCGCACTGGCTTCAGCTACGCCATTAGTGTGGCAGATACTAATGGCGCACCAGCCTCACGGCGCGCCACTACTGTCTATTTTTTTCCCATTTTTCCATACAAACTAATGGCGCATGGTGACAAAGTGCGCCATTAGTAGTTAGAACTAGTAATAGCGCACAGCCAGGCAAGTGCGCCATTAGTATATATATATATATATATATATATATATATATATATATATATATATATATATATATATATATATATATATTTTACTTTTTTCTGAACCTACTAATGGCGCACCATATCACAGTGCGCCATTAGTAGTTTAAACTACTAATGGCGCACTGTGACGCCGTGCGCCATTAGAATACATATGTCAGACGGTCGTCAGCTGGTTAGCTGGTCGTGTGGCCGGCAAAGGCTTGTCCACAAAATGGGGGTCATACTATACCGCTGGTGTGCGGAAGGAGAAAAAGGCCAGCTCGGAAAGCTAGACGCGCGAGGTTGAAGCACTCAAGGCACAAGTGGCGCGGATTCCGGAGCTTGTCCAAGAGCAAGTGGAACAACAGCTGGGAACGAAGCTCAACGCCATGGTGCCTACGTTGATTCATGGGCTAACGACGTGGATTGCGGGCGGCCAACAGGGGCCTCCCCCGGTTCCCAGCTTCACGGCCAGCAACTCGCACAGCGCGCAGGTGGCGCCATTGGTGTCTCCGGCGGCGCCATTGGTGTCTCCGGCGGCGGCGCCATTGGTGTCTCCAGCGGAGGCGGTATTCGTGTCTCCGGCGCCGGCACGGGCATTGGAGCTTAATGCACCCGGGTGTACGCCGGCCGGCACCTCGCCAGCAAGCGCCCCCTCCGTCAGTTGCACGCCCGCCGTTGGCGGTGCCTCGACATTAGCCGAGCTCGACGGCATCACGGTAACTAAGCCTCTCGGCCGATGACTTCATCTCCTTGCCTTTGACTGGGCATCCCTGACGCCCTGTACATGTTTTCGCAGGGCACCGCCGACGTTCCTTGCACTCTTCTGCACTTCGTGGGCGCCGAGCTGGTCGATGTCGCCAAGGGCAGAATCGTTCAACTGGGCAACCGCATGTTCCACGGTAATACGATGCCACCCACAATGTATAGGGTTGAAGTGGTTCGGGTGCTGCCAGGCTGCGACGAGCTGTTACCTCCGGTTCGACCCGCTAGGGCCGACGAAGAAGATGAGATGACCCTCAGTGCCTGCGTAAGCTGGCCACTGCTTTGGCCGAAGAGCCAGATTCGTTTGGGGGCGGGGGACACCACCCCACAGACAAGACCGCCAGTCGTGCCGGCGCCAAGCCATGGCAAGAACGCCACAACGCTACCGGATCCGCCAGACATCCCTATGTCGGACATCCCTATGGCACAGGATCCGGACAGCCCTATGGCACAGGATCCGAACGACGACGACAACAATGACGGTACATTTACCAAAGTCGATAAGTACTTTGCCGAACATGGGTACGCTGACGAGTTCTGCGGGCCTCTTTCTCAAGAACCCAACCAAGACGACCGCAATCTAGCTGGTACGTTGGAGAAATCCAATTGCAATAGGCGTCGTCTGGCGTTCAGTTCTCAGGAGACGCCTCCAGCTCCCGCCTTCACCGAGCCTCAGATAGCTGAGGTGCGAAATATTATCAGCCCCAACACACTCAAGAAGGCGGTTTGTGAGCAGAACTCGGTCCCATTACAGGAGATCAAGAAGAAGGGATGGAAATGAAAGACTAACAAGGGCGCCGGTGTGAGCCAGCCGGCACCGAGTATGATCCGTGCTCAGGACGGGCCACCTTCACCTAAGGATATCTCGAGGAGGGTGCATGTGGCGGGTAGGGCGATGCTACCGCCAAATATGCTGAATGCTGCAACCGGTGCTATGCGGAGTCTGCACGACAGTGTTCTTTCTTTGGAGAAGCGGCGTCTCAGAGAGAAGGATGTGGCATACCCGGTTTTCGTGGCCAAGGTGCCAGAGGGCAAGGGCTTTGTGGATGGAGACATCGGGGGTACGATCGTCCTGCGGTTTGATGACATCTTTGCTATGTTTAACCTTCATCCGCTGCACTACACCTTTGTTCGGCTGTTTTCGCTGAGTATGGAGATGCGGATCATTAGAGACAAGACCCCGGACATCGTGATAGTCGACCCCTTCTACATGCGTGCCAAGCACTTGAGCAGCGTTGGGGACCGCCAAGTTGCGAGTTCACACCTCGAAGGCGTCATTCTGGCAAACCCAGATAAGGATAACTTCCTTGTGGCTTACTTTCCCGAGTAAGTCATCCCTTAACTGCCCCGTAACATATGATTTCTTAGATTTCGATTGTTCTTTTTTTTCTAACATTCCGTGTTCTGTGCAGTGACACACATTGCGCACTCATCCTCTTAAGCCTGAAATATTCCATGGCCACGTATTTCGACCCGAACCGTAACTCCAAGATAGACTACACAAATGTCAAGAAAGTTCTTGATGATGTTCTCCCCGGCTACGCCAGATCTGGAGGCACCTTCACCAGGACTGTTCGTAAGTACGGCAAGCACATGTTCTCACACAATACGAAGTTTTGCTGCGTCAAGCAGCCGCCTGGCGGTTAGAAGGATGCCTACTACGCCCTCCATCACATGCGGGCGATCGTAAGGGACCATCATCAACTTCCGCTACCAGATAATCTCAAAGATTGGGCCGCGAACTTGTCGGCAATCCAGGACGCATACCTCAGACAAGAATTCTTTCGCATCCAGTCGGACTTTGCGGACATCATCCATCAAGATGTCCTTCATACGTCGGGGCAGTTCTTCCTCAGATATCAACCGTCCAACAATGAGATAGATGGAATGCTACAAATGCAGGGTGACAACGACCGCGATTTCATGACCATCGCGACAGACGGTGGCTTCATCCACGCTCCTGTCCGATGAGTCAAGTTGAAAGTAGTGATGTGTAGTTCTGAAACATTGATTGGCTCATGTTGTAATTAAACTTTAATGAATTCGTATGTATCTTTGGTTTGGACAGTCGTTCAACTTAGATGTAATCGATGCTATTTATTAGTAGGACCATGAATCGTGCTATTAATGTCTTGCTTTTCTCTTCCGATCCTTTTGTTGCATACTTACATATTGCTTATGTATTGTCTGTTGTTTGGCTTGTGCATAGAGATGCCGTCGTATGTCGTGTACAAGGGTAAGGTTCCCGGAGTCTATGACAACTGGGAGGAGTGTCGGAGACAGGTTCACCGTTTCAGCGGTAACAGTTACAAAGGGTACACCACTAGGGCGGAGGCCGAATCTAGATACGCCCGCTATCTAGCGGGAGAGAGGAGGGAGCGTTGGAGGAACCGGATGAAGACCAGTTTGATCGTGATGATGCTCATCGTGATGACCACAACTCTCTTCTATGTGATGGTAGTTTAGATGGTCGATATCGACTTGTAATGTGAAGACAAACTAGCTACTCGTGGTCTCGAGACTTGTAATGTTCTATCTTTGTTCGGTCTTTTGAATTCAGAGACTAATATGATGATTTGTATTCGGAGACTAATCTTCTATTGTAATCGATGAATCTGCTGTTGCTGTGTGCTGTTGTCTAAATTCTGTTCAATAATATATTTTGTAACCTGTGAAAATATCAGAAAAGAAAATAAATAATCCCTAATATTCATACTAGTGGCACAGTACGCAAGACACTAATGGCGCACTGTGATAATCACACTAATGGCGCATCAGCCACTGGTGCGCCATTAGTATGCCAAAGCACATGGGTACATATGGCCCCCTGGAAAGAATTCTAATGGCGCACTGTGGGCAATACTAATGGCGCACTACGCGGTGCGCCATTAGAACACCAGATACTAATGGCGCACTTGTGGTGCGCCATTAGAATTTAATTCCAATGGCGTGATGCCAGTGGCGCACCAGTAGTGCGCCATTAGAAGGCAAAACTGGTGCGCCACTAGCATGCCTTTTCCTAGTAGTGGTTGGTCGTGGTTGTGATCGCCGGAAGGATCACTGTTCGAGACCAAATATTGGTCGTGGTTGTGATCGCCGTAAGGATCACGGTTTGAGGCCAAATATAGGTCGTGGTTGTGATCGCCGGAAGGATCACTGTTTGAGACCAAATATTGGTCATGGTTGTGATCGCTGGAAGGATCACAAGATGTCTCTGGGTTGGCGCGTTTGTGATCCAAGAGCGATCACGTTTGGTAAGCCAGTCCGAGGGACTTTTATCACAAGAGCATGGTCACGGCATGTTGGTTATATTGTTGCATTATTATGAACTAGGAAAGTGGCCCGCTCGATGCGCGGGCTAGATTTTTGTAATGATTAATAGTGAGAATATATTGTTTGGCACGGGCAACATCTCATTTGAAACTTAAAATCTCACAACAATTTTAATATTCTCCAGGAATCAAATTGATAACATCGTGTGGGCAATATGATTGTCATCTTAAAACTCATATAGCATAATCGAAATAATAATGCTTGAGAAAACCCCATAATTTTTTATTACTGTTTGGGTATTCATAGGAAAATCATTTTACTTATAATTTAGAAGATGTCTCAATTTGTCGATGTTTAGAAATTAAGTATTTATCAGTTTTTTCGCTCAGGTGCAATCATATTACATACAGTGTGTTTAGGTATTAAATATGAAAAACATAAAACTATGGGTTTTGATCCTTTAGTTAATACATGATTCGCCAGATTAATGGTCGAATATATTTTTTAGAAATTTTAATTTATCTCGTTTCATGGTCAAAGTCACCTTCCTTTTATATAAAAATATGGATCATATCATCATTTTGGAGAACTTAACATATTGAGAATCATATTAAGTTAGAATTTCTATGAAATTTTATATCAGTACAAATAACAAAACTTGTATCGCTTTTTCGTGAGAATTTTGAGCATACCAATTTTTTAATTAAATTGTGATTAAGTACATGTTACATGATGTTGTGATGATAAAGATGCAGGATGTTTTGTTAACAATGGTGAATGATTGTTTTATTTTATAATAGGCTATATGACTTTTGATTGCTATATGAAATATATAGGAGCAACCAAATAATGTACTGACATAGGAATAATGGTTATAAAATCATATGATATCTTTTAGTAGAGAAGAACTTGACCTTCGTATAATCTATTTCTCTGATTCAAAAATAAAGGTCATTCTTTTTCTGCAGAGTAATAATTTTGTTTAATTCATTCAAACTTCTATTTAATGATGAACATCCATAAAATGTTGTCATGAATACTGAATCAGTGAACTGTATGTGGAGGAGGCCAAGTATATCATGATAAATAGCATTCTCCCGATGAGTTCGAGTCGAAATATAGTTCACGTTGAGTGACAAGAATGTTCATATAGCTAGTTCCATATTTTGGACTCTGGTGTGCTCTCGGGATTTCAATCCTAAAGAAATAGAGAAAACACGAGTATATGTGAAGTGCCAAATTGCTAGACGTCTAGATCCAACCGGAAACTTTATATTTAGACTATACATAAAAGAGAAATCATAGAGAAGGCAAAACAAAATCATGTGAGACAATTTACTACTTATAGTTTGGCGTCTGTTGATACCATCTAAAAAATGCAGAAGATATGTTTTGTCATAACCATATGATTCAGAAGCAAAATAATTTAACTTTAGGTACATTGGTAGAGATAAATACTAAATTGCATAATTCAAAGTTAGAAATTGGATTTTTAATCACAGTCCAGGTTGGTCGGGGGTCTCTTTCTTTGCTTGACCATATGCAAAATTTGAGAAGAAAGCTGTTGCACGTAGCAGGATCACCATCACGTGGATTTCTTTCCAAAAAGGTTAACTTTCACCATCTTTGGTCTTCTCCAACAAATTTCTATGCAAAAAGGGGTCACATACACTATGTACTTGCTTGTCAAGATGCGCTGTCATCGGTCTTCTCTGGTAGCTGCATCTTATCAAACCACATTTGTATGCTTTACTCCTGAGAAATCGGCAACAACAACAGCAAAGGATTGCGAAGAAGGTGTGCACATAGTTACCAAGAGGATTTCTGAGAGTAGCTATGAAACAATTTTTCACCATCAAGACGAACATTACCTCTTGTTCCCGAGTTATCTCTGGATGGGTTGCATTATCCTCTATCTCAGTTGAAACGACTGATCGCTGATGCTTGGATTACTCCCTCGCGAATGTGCTCTAACTCTTATCCTCCTTCAACGACTCTAGGTTTTTCCTATCTCTATCTGCCCATGATTTTCATGGAGAAATTGCGGACATGGTTGCAACTAAAACTGAACGTGAGTATCACATTGCTAACTGTAAGTAGTAGATTGGTCCAATTGACACATCAAGTTTGGTGGCCAGTTTTGTACGTGAGGATTCTAAATATTGGCTACAGAGCCAATAAATCATTAGAAGGTGAGGAATTGAAGAGGTAATTGTGAAAATCATCTATCCGATTTGCATACTTACAATGAACCAATATGACCAAATAATTGGATTAGAGAGAGAGAGAGCACTTATATATCATACCTTGGCATGGCCAGTAATCTTCAAAGACAGCTCAATCTTTCGGCTTCCTCCTGAATAAAAAAATTCCATAGAAGTATTTTTTATCTCATTTTCAAACAATCGCCACACACAAAAATTACTATTTGAGCATTAGCACTGCAAAAGAAACAAATCTCTACACTTTTCAACAAATGTCCTTCTCTACATGGTTGATCGACCAAAGGTTGGAGTATATATAATATATGTACCACGTCATCAGACTCTTTATGGTTTCAGTTTACTTGACAGTTTATTAAACTATATATGTAATATTGGACAACTTTACTATAGTTGCGCTTATCTACCTTGACCTACCCAGTAATCTGAACACGGACCAATGAAAACATCTGCTCGACTTCATACTGTTCTAAATAGTGAGTTCATTTAGGTGGAGAGAGTGCTCTTTATATAAAGATGTAAGCTATGAAACACACAGAAAATTTACACCTGCAATAATTTGAACCAAACCAAAACTGTAAGCGTATATGTTCCAAATATATTATCTTTGCAGGTTGAGGAAAACACTTTTATGTTGTTGATTGATTGGTCTCCCATACCATACATGGGCAATACTTATGGAAACATTTATCAAACAATTAAAAAAATCAGGGGTAGTGTTATATAGTAATAGATACTAAGATAGTGTAATTGGAAGAAACATACGTACTGCTGCAAGTCTGCAACTACCAATACCCGTGATGCATGAAAAAAACTCTTGCTAGGTGTGAGTATATATAGAACTGGAGCCCATACACACATCGTGTGTAACCGCGGATAAGTGAATTTTGGCGGCAGCTGGTGGTGTCCTTACGGATTGACATGGCGACCTTAGGAGGATGTACAGCCAGAAATAGTTTGTTGCGGTAACATTAATTTGCTGATATAGAATCATCTCTCCACAAAAAGTACAATAATGTCAAAACTGATATTAGCTATTTTTAACATACATACGTACTGATAACATTGGCAGATGATGAGAATAAATCTAGAGAAACAATACTTAACTATCAAAGTAGAAGTATTAAGTAAGGGATCAATTAATCAAACCTGCATGATCTCCTAGGCTACCAGATCGCTTATGTGCATCTCGGCTGCCTGTAGCATCATCTACTCTTAGCGGCTATTTGTTTCCTCATGGAACATGAGCGTAGAGGAAGGGTAGCCACATAATCCCATGAGTCAAGATGAGTTTGGCACAAATATATCACCCCAGGTGACATGGCACATATTAGGCTTGACAACGAATTCTGGACACAACCCGGACCATATACGCTGGAAGTTCGGATAAGATCGCCTTGCCATATGATGGCTTTGTTGTTGTTGTTGTTTCGGTGGATAGATCGGGCTTGGTGGTGAATTCTGGACACAACCCAAACCCTAGTCTGGAAGTTCGGATTAAATCGCCTTTCCATCTGACGGCTTCACTGTTGTCGCTCTTTTTTTTGTAAATATATCACCATGGTCCGTAGGCATAGTTGTAGTTTAATAAAGGGTGAGACATTTTCTTATAATAGCATAGCTAGGTTACTCCCTTGAACTTTAACATGAAAGAGCTATTAGCAAAATCTTATGGTCGTTATTTTGTAGTGGTTAAACTGATGGCTAGATGTTTCTAACTATTGTAGTGGTTAAACTGGGCCTCGGCTGGGCCTGCATGCATGTTCACCGTCGTTTTCCATATCTGGCTGTATGTGCATGTGTTTGAATTAAAAGAAATTAGAAAAAAAATGGTGGCGCCGCTGGGATTTGATCCCTGGTCTCTCATTTTGGTTGCAGCGCAGCAGACAACTCAGGCCAGGCTCCTAAGCTTGCTAATTAGGGCATCTGGGACCTTAAGAATGAAGACATGCGTACTCGGGCTGAGATAAATGGGCACGGTCATGATGGGCATGTGCGAGTGTTACGGCCCACTGGACGGACAAGGGACCATGCTGGAAGTAGTTTTTCATATTTTTTTTACTTATCAAATAGTCCCACCTTGCTATTTTACATTAAATTTTACCAGTTTATATACGTTTTTTAGGTTGTCAGGCATCAAGATATGCTTTGGAAATTAAGCAAAGAAATAAAGAAAGGAAATAGACATTCTTTGCATGAGAAATAAAGAAGGAAGATGGTAATTATGTAGAGCCGGCAAGAAAGGTAATATGTATTGAATAAGAAATAAAGAAGGAAGAAAATTGATGGTAATTATCTGGGCGCCATATTAATCGCAGGAGTAATTAGCAGGCCTAGCAAAAAAGGAAAAAATAATTGCATGAGAAATAAAGAAGGAAGGAGAAAGAGAGAGGAAGGAAATGGACGGTAATTATGTGGGCATCATGATATAAGGAAAGAAAGAGAAAGAAAAACTAATTAACAGGAGGTGCGGGGGACTCAATGGTAGGTTGCCATGCCATCTTATGAGTAAAAATGACGTGGAATTTTTTAATCCTCACTAAATTCATGTCATTTTTTTCTTCCATTATGTTTTCCTTGTTCTTATAATCTTTACTGAATTTGTGCCAAATTTGTAGCACATTGAACATGATGTTTGCACATACAATCCTCACTAAATTTATGTCAATTGTTTCTACCGTTCTAACCCACAGGCATATATACTATTTTTAATATATAAATGGAGGTATAATATTATTGGTCCTCCCATTTCGTATGTCCATGGTGTTTCCTCATACTGAGCTAGGCTATTCTACCAATCGTCTGTCTTGGGCCAATTGGCCTCTGCCACGTTCGCCCGCGTAATGTTCGACCAGTAGAAAAACGGTGCCCTCCTAACATGTCCGTGCGACCTGGCCCAACAAATCAAACCCACCGCCCCTTTTAGGAGATGAGGCAAAAAATAGTTGACAATTACTGGAATCAAACTCACAACCTCCAGTGTCTTTGGCGTTGATCGTGTTACCCTACAAAAAAGTGTTGATCATTTTAAAATAAAATTGAATTTAGTTTTTGTTTGTATCCTTCATGGATTGATACTACACTATTATGATGTAAATCCCAGATAACATAAACACAATGCATAAGTATTTGATTGTGCAGATCTGGGTCATGTGGTCGGAATCTCAAACGCGACCGCTCGCTGGTCTATCCATGCAGGTGATGCAATTCTTTATTGGTTCCAAGCTTAGGTGGAATGTCCACCGTGTAGTGGACATTGTTACCGACAATGATGACGAAGAAAAGAAGTGGTAACAGGGATGGGGGCGCTAGGGGTGATAATTTATTTCTCCCGTTGCAACGCACGGACACTTTTGCTAGTATAATCTAATGGCTATAGAGAGTTAGTCTATTAAATATATGGTTAGATGTTTCTAATTTTTGTGGGATTTTTTTAGCTTAATTATCTTTTTTCTGGTTAACCCATTAAGTACTTTTTATATATAATAGATTGGTTAATTGTCATGATATTGTTTGTCATTATGTTTATGCTTGTTGTGAGCTTGCAAGTACATTCAATGTACTAACCTGACGTGTCATGCCAGATTTCAGGAAAGTCCCATTGGAAAGGAGTGCTGTCCGAGTCTAGATTGTGTCCACATCGGTGTCCCTGTGCTATGGAGTTCCGCTACGACGTTGTTCTGCTGCCGCATAGTTGTCATGATTGAGGCCCCTTTATGCTCACTAAATAATGTACATATTGTTCGGCTGCATCGTGTGTGCCGCTTGGCCTCGCCAACTGTTGTAATATAAACTCTGACCCACTAGCATCAATAAAGCGGTTGTTTTCTGTACCAAGATGTTGTGTGTTGCCAGAATACAAGGTCTCTGGGCTGGCAATGCATGGTAAACCGGTTGCTCTGAGCCGGGGTGCCACAGATTATCTCTCACTAGCCATCAGGAACACACGTATTGTCTCCTTCCATCCATACGTTTATCTCGATATCTCTCGGGGCATCTTCTATCGCGCACACACCTTGTCACTCGATCTCCCACCCATGTAGTCCTATCACGATCTCCAGGGGATCTCTCTATGACAAACATACACTCTCTCCTCCCCATGTCTGCATTTTCTCCGTACGTCTCTCTTGACCTCTCTCCCTTGTTTGTCAGACCCCTCTTGGCCACGTGCTAGGGGTCTTGCTCTCTCGGTTCCAAACAACCACACACTATCTCCTCACCTTGCCTCCGTTGTCGAAGATGCATGTGCGATATGTTTGCATAACACACACACGCTTTTTCTCTACTTTTATCGTCTGTTGTCCATGTCTCTTTCACACGCGCACACACACTTTTTTCACTCACTCTTTCTATTTCTCTCTCACATCCATAAGCATATGGATGTTTTGAAAAGTCAAACCAGTTTGACCAGGTATATGTGTAGAAAAACATTTACATCTGGAACGATTATTAGATTCATCACAACATGTACTTACTTCATACTATCATTTATCTTTGGTATTGTAGATATAAGTAATTTCTTTATAAACTTGGTCAAACTTTCAACAGTTTGACTTTAAAAAAATGTTGGAACTACATTATCGGATGGAGGGAGTAGCTCTTTCTCTCTCTGCTATCTCTCACGGGCCTCCCCTCTCACTCGAACTCTCTATACCGATGGATTATACGCTCACTGTGTCAGCGTATAGCTCTGTATATTGTTTAGTTGACCGGTCAACCAGTCCACATGCTGCCTTGTCAGCTCGTGTTTTGTATCTTCGTGTGCTGGCCCATGTGGCAGTGGGTGAAAATAAGTAAACTAGAGGCCCATCTAACATGCGGTGAAGTAAACAAAGTTGAAACCACTCAGGGTAGCACCCCGCATGCTAGTAAATTGAGGGTGCATTGAGGACACACTTCTTGCGCGTGAAGGACGCACTCGCGCACAATTCACCATTGCGCGGTGGCATGCACAGAAGGACGCACTCGCGCACACCCAGCACACAACACACACCAGCACACGTGTACACCGGCGTCGCCGCCGGTTGAGATGGACGGCGAGGCAGCCAACAAGCGGAGGCGGCTCGAGCCAAAACCGCATCCGGCGAGCCTGGACTTCATCAGCAGCCTCCCCGACGACATGCTGCTCGTCATCATCGGCCTCCTCCCCACCAAATCTGCAGTGCGGACCGCCCTGCTCTCCCGGTGGTGGCGCCCCCTCTGGCGCCGTGTCCCCCTCAACCTCACCGTCGACAGCTACCTCTGCGACGAGGATTGCAAACGCATGGCCGCAGTCTCCAAGATCCTTTCATCGCACCCTGGGCCAGCCAGACGCCTTGACATCCGCATGTTCAGTACCAACTGCAAGGCCAACCCAAGTTCGACGAGTGGTTCTTATCCCCTGCCCTAGACCAGATCGAGGAGCTCAGCTTTGAAGTTGGACGATGTCGCTCTCTGCCGCCGTCCGCGCTCCGCCTCACGCCAACGCCGCGCCGCGCCAGCTTCAGCTCCTGCTATCTTCCCCAGATTAATGCCGCGCCCGCCCTTCTTCTCCCTCAACTCAAGCAGCTCGACCTCTTCGATGTCTTCATCTCGAAGAAGGCTATGAAGCACCTGCTCCGCAGCTGTACTGCACTTGAGTACCTTCATCTTGAGTAGATCCACGGGTTCATTAGTCTCCACATCGCCTCAACGAGTCTCGGATGGATTTATGTGTCTTGCAGGCCCCGCAACAAGAAATCAATTGGGAAGAGATCACTCCAGCTGTTCCACGTTATGGTCATTGAGAATGCGCCTTTCCTTTAGACATTGCTTGTATCGGATCTAGAAGGTCCAACAAAAATCAGGGTCATTGACACGCCGAAATTGACAACGTTGGTGTACTCGTCTGCCAAATTCTCCGAACTCTTTATTGGATCCGTAATCATTCGGGTACAACACTCATCTTCTTCTCCGTCTTATTTAAATTCACATTTTTAGATTTCTTCTTGATGTATTTACGACCGTCTTCCAGAAAATGATTCCCACCAGCTTGACCCAGTCTATGCGCATAGTGACGATCTTGGCAATAAAATCTATCGGCCCCAATCTGGATCAAGTTGTTGGATTCCTTACATGCTTTCCGTGCACGGAGAAGCTACTCATCGAGGTGAAACTTCTTTCCTATTAGTAAATGGTAATCACAACGTAGCTCAATTTTTTTCGTAATTTTCTCAAATTACGATGACAAGTGTAGTGTTCAAAACTACATCTATGCACTGCACCGAAAGAAATGTTTTTAGTATTTTTTCTCACGTGATCACCTACATTGTTTTTATGCTGTACCACTATAGTAGCCTAGGCTAGTCATAGTGGAAAGTAACTTAGACTACTCCAGTAACTCTATGGTTACCCTAAGAGCAAGTACTACCTCCGTCCTGGTTTACTCTTTCTATTTTGTAGTATCAAAATTTGACCATAGATTTAACTGACAAAATGTTAATGCATGTCACTAAGAACTATATCGTTGGATTCGTATTTGAACATAATTTCAAATGGTGAAATTTTTAGTGACATGCATTGGCATCTTCTTAGATAAATCTATGGTCAAAATTTTATACTAAATACGAGGTAGTACTCCCTCCGTCCCAAAATTCTTGTCTTACATTTGTTTAGATACGAATGTATCTAACACTAAAATGTAACTAGATACATCCATATTTAGACAAATTTAAGACAAGAATTTTGACGGAGGGAGTACAAAAGTGGGCTATGTAGGCCAAAACACGTGCCAAAGTCACTTGTGATGCATTTGGCTTCGATGCCCATCCATTGCTCATCTGGTGCCCCAATCTGGATCACCTACTTTGCTCCGGTGCCAAATTAACTCACACAATGAAAAAACACTTGCGTGGGAGAGTGAGAGGACTGAGGCAATAAAAAACACTTGTTTGGGAGAGTGAGAGGTTGGTGTAGTTGGTTTGATTGATTTGTTTATACATGTGGGTCTGTGTGCACAGCGATGCCAACTCTCTCACATCGCGAGAGCGGTGCCAAAATCTTTTGATTTGACATCGATGCGTATTATGTGGCATACTTTTGCAAAATATGGCATCGGTGTGACGCCCCCGATTCAATCGTACACTAATCATACACGCAAATTTGTACGATTAAGATCAGGGATTCACGGGAAGATATCACAACACAACTCTAGACACAAATCAAAATAATACAAGCTTTATATTACAAGCCAGGGGCCTCGAGGGCTCGAATACATAGCTCGATACACAAGAGTCAGCGGAAGCAACAATATCTGAGTACAGACATAAGTTAAACAAGAATGACTTAAGAAGGCTAGCACAAAAGCATCAACGATCGAAGAGGTAAGGCCTCCTGCCTGGGACCTCCTAACTACTCCTGGTCGTCGGCGGTCTTCACGTAGCAGCATCCATCGGCGGTGGCATCTGGCTCCAGGGATCCACCATCTGGTTGCATCAACCGAAAAGAAGAAAGAAGGG
Organism: Triticum aestivum; assembly: GCF_018294505.1. Taxonomy (NCBI): domain Eukaryota; kingdom Viridiplantae; phylum Streptophyta; class Magnoliopsida; order Poales; family Poaceae; genus Triticum; species Triticum aestivum. The sequence continues at coordinate 168,468,609 of NC_057798.1, forward strand.
GGAAAGGGGGTAGCAAAGCAACCATGAGTACTCATCCAAAGTACTCGCAAGCATCAGATCTATACTAAGTATGCACTGGTATCAAATGGAAGGTTTGTATATGTAGACTGAACTGCAGAATGCCAGAATAGGGGGGGAGACCTATGCTATCGAAGACTAGCATCTTCACGCAGCTCCGAGCATCTTGCAGCATGTAGAAGAGTAAAGAATAGCAGTTTATAATTAACAAGCATGTTGTAACATTAATGCCCAGAGATCCTTCCTTGACTCCGTGCGAGAAAGCAATCCCAGAGCTCCATTTGTAGTTGTATAAGCTCAGGATATAAGTCTGAACGTCCATTACCCTGGACACGGTATTCGAATATATAACTTCCCTGCAGGGGTGCACCACGTTACCCAACACGCTCGATCACTCTGGCCGGACACACCTTTCTGGGGTCAATGCCCGCCCTCGGAAGATCAACACGTCGCAGCCCGACCTAGGCTCAGCAGAGAGGTCCCCGCCGGTCTACCTCCTAAGAACTCCGGGGTCTGGGCCCATCGCCCGTTGCACTCCGGGTCGTTGCGCGCAGGGCGGGTCCAGGCTCCACCTCTACATGGATGGTGCCGGCCCAGCCGCGCCGCACTGCTGAACTGGACGTCTGACAAAGCTTCGGCTGATACCACGACATCGAGGCCCATATCTATTCTCGCGTGGTGGTTAGTGCGTAAAGGCCAAAGGCCAACTCAGAACAAATACCCAAACCATAGTGTATTATTAGCTTGACCCCGTCGCCCCGTCTCGTGGACTTACGACAAGGGCCTAGAATGCCCGGCTGTGCCACGTCATTATCTTGCGGGTGCTCTCCGGACCCGCCCGACTTCCACCAAGGTCTCAAGTAATGTCAAAGTAACCGTGTGTCCAAACATCAAGGGGAAAACCCGAGGAATCACCCCCGGAGGATTCCACTCAATGTAATCATCAAGGTGAACGTAAGAGGGACCACCCTCGAGGTTCACACTTGAGGTGTTGAACGAAAGAGCCGTATCGGGAATGGTGAAAGAGGAAATCACCCTCGATGACCACGACCGAATAGCTACACTACAGAATTATCATCAGGAGTGCGTTATGAGGGATCACCCTCGGCACTCGATAGTAGCTCTGCAGAGTCGAGCAACAAAAGGGGCGTGATGTGGTGTGAGGTGCCAGGCTCTGGTCATCGATCACGTCGATCGAGGCGTCTATGATGAAGCAGGGGCAACAAGGACAAGTGGGGGTCACTGACGGATCACTAGCCAACCTATACTAAGCAGTTTAGGATAACCAGGTAGGTAACAATAGCAGGTACAAAAGCAGGCTATGCATCAGAATAGGAGCAATCAATAACAGTAGCAAAATCTAATGCAAGCAGGAGAGTATAGAATGGGCAATATCGGGATGATCAAAGGGGGGGCTTGCCTGGTTGCTCAGACAAAAAGGAGGGTCGTCGTCGACGTAGTCGATCACAAGGGCATCAGCAGCGGTCTCGGAGTCTACCGGAGAGAAGAGGGGGAAAAAACAGTCACTACAGGAATCAACTAGTTTGCCGTCTGGCAAGTACAGACGGCAAAGAGCAAAATACAGACGGCAAAAAGTTTGCCGTCAGCACGGCAAACATAGACGGCAAAGAGGATGCCGGCAAAGCAGCCTTTGCCGTCAGCATTTACTCGGGCAGACGGCAAAGTCTTTGCCGTCTGCCAATCACTACTTTGCCATCATTCAAAGGCTGCCACAGACAACAAAGAATATGGTCTTTGTCGTCAGTCAAACTTCGTCTTTGCCATCAGCATCAAACATCACAGACGGCAAACAATCTTTTTGTTTTTTTAAATGAACAAATTGTCCAAGTGCAGAGTCGATGGGGAACGAACACCAAAGTATAAACATTTGCTGTTCCAAGAATGATTGGATTTTACAACACAAACTACTATATTTACACAGTATATATCATCAGATCAAAAACAAAACTATATTTCACAAGCCAACTACAGCCACGCCTCTCTCCCTTCTTCCTTTCTCCATAATAGACAGGAGCAAACTGACGCCACCATGGACGCCGGAGCTCAAGTCTTGCGCCACCTCGCCGGTGCTCGGCACTCTTGTTGGCACTGGATCCGGTCGCGGACCATGGATCCATCCGACCCCACCCTTCGATGCGGTGAGTGCCATCGCAGCCGCCGCTCCTCGAGGCGGGAGGTGGTGCGGCGTCGAAGGATGGGGCAGGGTCGGTGCCGGCGGGCGAGGCTGTGGCCGGGGCCACCGGGAGAGGCGGTGGACGGGGCCGGCGGGAGAGGCGGTGGCCCGGGCCGCTGGGCGAGGTGGTGGATGGGGCCGGGGTGACGGGTGGCGGGGCTGCCGTGGATGAGGCGGAGGCCGGCAGGGGCGGAGGCGGAAGGGGCCGCCACCGGCGGGTGAGTTGGTGGCCGGGACCAGGGGTCGGCGGCGCCAGGGTGACAGGGGATGGGGGTGCTGGCCGGGGATGGGGCAAAGCGGGAAGGGCCGGCGCCGGCGGGTGAGGTGGTGGCAGGCGAGATCTGCATCGCGAGCGATACGAGAGAGATGGGAGTGCGGTCTCGAGCTGGATGGGATAAGGGAGAGAGACAGAGTGGGTTGGGGGCGTGGGGCACGTGGGGGGGTCCAGCGCGTGGGGGTGAACGTGTTTTGCGGTTGTGGATGTGTGCGGGAGATCATGCCACCTCATCGATCCGTGGGATCGATCCGTGTGTTGTGTTTCCTCTTTGCCGTCTTCAATTTTTTTTATAGATGGCAAAGAGCTCACTTTGCCGTCTGTGGCGAAAAAGCAGATGGCAAAGTTTTTTGCCGTCTGTATTTTTTTCTACAGACGGCAAAGAGCTCACTTTGCCGTCTGTAGAGAAAAATGCAGACGGCAAAGACTCTTTGCCGTCTACTTTTTTCTCTACAGACGGCAAAGAATGTCTTTGCCGTCTGCCTTTCTTTGCCGTCAACCGATGTCAGCAAAATTTGTCTTTGCCGTCTGCCCCGACGAAATGCTGACGGCAAAGATCAGTACTGACGGCAAATCTCATGTTTCCTGTAGTGAGTAAATACACACAAACATATGCATAACATGACAATAAGAGATGCTAGAGGTGTTCTAACGTAGCGTTAGGCGATACTGGCGAAGAGGGAAAACATCCGAGAAAGTTTTCCCGGTTCCGAACGTCTGACAGGCAGATGAACCGGAGGGGAAAAGTTCAACGTTTGCTATGCTAGGGACGTGTGACAGATGAACGGACTGCATATTTGGATTCGTCTAGTCGTTCTAAGCAACTTTCATGTAGAAAACATTTTTCATCCGAGCTACGGATTATTTATTATGATTTCTCAAAGTTTTATTAATTTTCTAGAATTTATGGAATTGTGCATTCATTTTAATCCGAATTGACCAAGTCAAACTGACTAGTCAAAAGTTGACTGGGATCCACCTGTCAGTGACTAGACTTAGTTAGACTTTAATTAAATTAGATTGATTAGAAGTGGGGGCCACATGTCATACACATTCGACTAATTAATCAACTAACCTAGCTAACCTAATTAGTACTACTAATTAGAATCAGGGCCGGCCGTACTGGACAGTGTCCAGCCGGCCACACATCCACACACTCACGCACACACAGCACACAGCGCGCGCACACACACACGCTGCACACAACTAGAGGTTAAAACTGTTTTTTTTTTGTCAACAGAAGACAGCATTTTGTGATTTTCATATGATTTAAACCATGCATCAAATGGATTTGGTCCAGTGGGGTAAAATGAAGTTTGTCAAGTATACTCAGAGCCCAAATTATTTTTGTCCACATAAGAACTTGTTTTGTGGATGTTTATTGGCTGTCAAAGGGGCTACTCAATGTGAATTTGCCGAAGCTAGCTGCAGCTACAGTAACTGAATGTTACTGTAGCTAGCAGTCAGTAGGAGCGGCAGCAGTATTAGCGCAGCAACAGGGCAAGAGCTTCAGCAGAAGCAGCGCCGGCAGGCGCATGGGCGCGCGCGGGACGGCAAGCAGGGCCGGGCGCGGCCGCGTGCGGGCACAGGCGCACAGCAGCGGCAGCAACAGCGCAGGAGCAGCAGCAGTACACACCTACGCACGTATGTACGTGTACGCGAACTCCGACGAGCTCGGGAACGGAGGCTACCGCAACGAATCGAGGGGGCAAGCAGGGGGAATCGGTGCGGTGGTCTCGGGTTCGAGCCCAGGAGTCGTCCGAGATGAACCAAGGTGCGCACGCGTTGGGTGCGGCCGGAGGTGCTGAGCACGCACGCGGGCTCCGGGTGCGGGCTGCGGCCACAGGGGCCACGCCGTGGAGCGCGACCGCGGCGGCGGAAGCGCGAGTGCGTCGGAGGCGAGCTACGGCTTACGAGGAGAGCAGCGGGGAGAGAGGCCGGACGTGGTGCTCACCGGGCTCCCGCAGATGTGCTAAAGCGGGCTCGGGGGAGGCCTGGAGGAGCGAGACGACGGCGGCGAGCACGGCGACTGGAGGTTGAAGAAGGGGAGGCAGCGAGCGTTCCGATGGCTGCGGCGTTGACGAAGACGATGAGGCCATTGCGCTGCTCCCCGAGACTAAGCAGAGCACCAGCTCGACGGAGACGAGGGCCCGGAGCTCGTGGCCAGGACGCGGGGACGAGTCGACGGCTTGACGCCGGTGGCCGTGGCTAAGGCAATGACGAGCTGCGGATCTGGAGAGGGAGCGCGAGGGAAGAGGGGTTAGGGTTTGGGGGCGAGGTCGGCCTTATAGGCGGCGGGGATGTGGCGGATGGGCGCCACGGCGACGCCCTCTGCCGTGGCGGCCATCCCTGGTGTCCACGAGCACGTGAACAGGGAAGATGGGGGGAAGCAGGGAAGTTGGGCCGGTCCAGCTCGGCCTTGAGGTCAGCTGGGCCATCTTGCCCAGGGGGAGGGGGTTTTCTTTTTGTTTTTATTGTTCTGTACATTTATTTTCTATTTTACTATCTATTCATTTTGGTTTTATAAAATACCTAATCAGCACCTAAATTAAATTTACTAAACATGCTAATGCCATAAGAATTTCTACTCCTAGACAAAATAGTTTGATATATTATAAATTAGAAAAAGGCATTTACTTAATTGTTTCAGCTATTGTTTTCATTATTTTGGGACATTTAAACACTTTATAAATGTGTGGTTTCTATATGATAAATATCCAAAGATTATTTGCCACACTTCGCACATTTTAGTTCCGACATTAGAAAATTTTATTTTTGACTTTAATTTAAATTTGAATCATGATTTGGATCAAGTGAGGAAAAGCAACAGTAATATGATGATGTGGCATCATTAGTGGAGAGTTACTGTAGCTTAATTATCCGGGAGTCACAATCGGCCACATAGTGGAAGGCAACAAATGCCCAAGCTCTTCACGTGCTCCTAGTTAAATGAGAGGAAACAGAGAGAGAGAGAGAGAGAGAGAGAGAGAGAGAGAGAGAGAGAGAGAGAGAGAGAGAGAGAGAGAGAGAGAGAGAGAGAGAGAGAGAGAGAGTGAAAAAATATCACTAGCCAGCCAACCCTTTCGTATGAGCAAATGATATTGGTACCTCTTGATGACACGGCAATCTTATACAGCAAGCTGCTCTCATATGTTCTCTTCTTTTGCAAATAAAAAAAGATGCGAAAGTGAAAAATTTGCTGCTTTCGGATATCGAGTTCCGGCAAAACCCTTAAGGTTCGAACTCTGGGTGCGCGCGAAGATCTTCTCCCCACCGAAACACGCCCCCAACCTCGCCGCGAATCTAAGCTAGCACGATGAGCAACACAAGAGACATGAGATTTATATAGGTTCGGGCCACCGTCGTGGTGTAATATCCTACTCCTGTGTGTGGTGTGGTGGATTGCCTCTTGGGATGATGATGAACAGTACAGAGGAAGAACGGCCTTGCCAGGAGAGGTGTTCTTGTGGTGGTGGTGTGGATGAACCTCACTTGTCCCTTCTACTGTGGTGGCTATCTCTATTTATAGGGGCCCTGGTCCTCTTCCCAAATATTGAGCGGGAAGGGAGCCAACAACGGCCATTTCAAAAGGGGACAGCTAGTACAAGCTATCCTAACTAAAGGTGGTCTTCGACTGCCAAAGGCACTGGCGATGACACCGTCTTGGGCTCCACGGTGACCTCCGTCCTGCCGTCCTGCTGGTCTTGGTCTTGTTGCACCGATATGGAAACCTTTGCTTGATGCCTCGGTACTCCACGCCTGCGCTTTCCCCCTTTGCACCAAAGAGAAAACGAGGACACTGCGCAGGTTGGCGCCCGCTTGGCGCCCACCTGGTCTTGCTCGTCATGGCTTGCGTCACGAGCACCTCGCGAGGTACCCCTTGCCTTGATCTCTCCGCCTCCTCGCGAGCCTACCTGGTGAGGCCGCCCCTGAGGAGGCCTTGCGTTGTCCGCCCTGCGAGGCTTGGCCCCTCGCGAGGGTCTTGAACTTGGGTTGATGAAGACGGGCCGTACTGGGCCACTGGTTGAGCCACGCTGCAGACCGCAGGCAGGCAAGTCTGGGGACCCCCGTTCCTAGAATGCCGACAGTAGCCCCCGGGACCAAGGTGTGCTCGGACTTGGCTTAGCAGCGAAGACAAAGGGCAAGTGCGGAGCACCACGGGTCCCAACAGCCTGCGGCCTTGGTCGACACATGGCGGCTGATTGGACGTGGGCGTCTCCGCTTCCCCACGCTGCCTCGGCAACCGCTCGATTTGACGAGTCCCTGCTGCATGCAAAAAGAGTCATCATTACATGTGATCTTTGAGGCCGGCGGTTGGCCTCCCTTGGGATATAAATGGGGAGGGGCGGAAGCCCCCGTTGTCCATCTCTTCTTGCTCCGCCTGCTTCTTCTTCTTCCTCGCTCTGATTGCTTGCAGCGTCCCATGGCGCCCGTGAAGAGGTTCTCGGCCACGGAAAAGGGGAAGGCTCACCAGGAAGGCCCTGGCTCTCCTCCGCCCAAGCGCGGCCGCGGTCGTCCCTGCAAGCTCCCGCGACTCCCGTCGCGGCTCCTCGTGGTCACGGTGGTGGCCCTTCACTCAGTGGTGGCCGCCCATATCGGGGCAGCCCAGTCGGTGGAGGAAGGCGTGTCGTGGCTGCGTGGCCTCCCGGCTGCGCTTCCATTCGGTGGAGGTGCTGCCAGTGTTTGTTGTGTGGTCGGACAACCCGGCCGGCAATAGGCTCCAGCTCCCTCGCTTCTTCGCCGGCGAACTACCGGCCGCTGGCCCTGGCAGGCTCTGGCTGCAGGCGGACGGCTGCTGCAGCGGAGCCTCCTGGGTCGCGGTGGAGACCTCCATCGCCGGGAACGTGGCCCTGGCCCGGGGCTGGCAGACGTTTGCCCATGCGCGTGGCCTGGGCCGGCGGTGCACCCTCCATTTCAAGTATGACGGTGACGCGACCCTCTACATGAGGGTGTTCAGAGAAGATGGCCGTCGTGCTGGATGCTGCCCTGAAGATGATGACGGCGACGAGGTGCTTGGCCTTGGTGACGGCAGCGACGAGGGCGAAGGCGGACCCGCTCCTGGCGGCGTCCATAGCTCGCCGAGCTTCAACGGCTCCTCCTCCGACGACAGCTACTCCAGCGGTGGCCGCGATCAGCCACCACGTCGCTGCGCCCGCTTCGAGGGCGGTAGCGGGTCGTCCCGTCGCCGCGCCCCGGTGAAGCGCGAGACGGAGTCTGATTGAGCTCGGGAGGACGGTGCGGATCCCTCCTCACGAGCCGTCGCAGGGCGCGTGCCGTTTTTTTTTGTTTTTCTCCTTTTCCTGCATTGAGAGAGGGAAGTATGGAGCCCTGTGGGGGCGTGCAACAGACTATGATCCCTAATTATCGTGTTATATTTATCGTCCCTGTGCTGTGTTATGGTGTTGCGGTTATGTGCTTGCGCGTAGGAACAACTTAGCTTGGGATGTTTGCAGTAGTTTTCGCCTCGCGAGGTACCTGCTCGAGGCCTCGTTGGGCTTCTTAAGATCTGCAAAGATCAGTTGGGGGAATAGTTTCCGAACCTTGGTCGTGAGGGTTGCCGGCTTAGGCCCGGCGCTTTGTGTTGCGATGCCCGTGGGGCACGGACTGGGAGGGGTGCTCCCGCTGTGAGCTTGAACGAGGGAGCCTCATGAAAAGCAGGCGAGAAAAGGGCTCACGAGGGCGCCCGCGCAGCCCCCTCGCGAGGTTTGCGAGAGAGAGAGAGAGAGCGAGCCGGACAAAAACCGAAAACAGAGAACGGGGGCAGAGGACGGCAAACAACACTAGAAGCAACTTCAATAAAGGTTCAAACAAGGGAGAACAAGCCAACTATGGAAAGCAAATAAAAAGCCGCGTCCGGCACCTAGTCTAGTCTTTGACGTCTTCTAACCAGCACGGAGCTAAGTGCTGCCACTTGGCGTGGGCGGGAGCTCCTGAGGCCCAAGGGCGGCACTCCGGAGACTCCGGGGCGTTTACAGCCCCAACTCATTATTACGTGAGAGTGTCACGGGCGGCAAGCTTCACAGGCACTGGGCCTTCTTCACAGGCACCGTACCTTTCTTGGGGCGGCGAGCTTCACATGCACTGGGCCTTCTTCACAGGCACTGGGCCTTTCATGGGGCAACGAGCTTTACAAGCACCGGGCCTTCTTCACAGGCACCGGGCCTTTCTTGGGGCGTGATAACCCGCAAGTATACGGGATAGTTGTAGCCTCTTTCAATAAGTAAGAGTGTCGAACCCAACGAGGAGCTAAAGGTAGAACAAATACTCTCTCAAGTCCTATCGGCCACTGATACGACTCTACGCAAGCTTGACGTTCGCTTTACCTAGAACAAGTATGAAACTAGAAGTACTTTGTAGGTGTGATAGGATAAGTTTGCAAGATAATAAAGAGCACATAAATATAAACTAGGGGCTGTTTAGATAAAGAAGCAATAAAGTAAATATTAGTAGAGAGCTTTTTATTACGAGAAAGTTATTTGTCCAAGGCAATCGATAACTAGACCGGTAATCACTATTGCAATTTTATTTGAGGGAGAAGCATAAGCTAACATACTTTCTCTACTTGGATCATATGCACTTATGATTGGAACTCTAGCAAGCATCCGCAAATACTAAAGATTCATTAAGGTAAAACCCAACCATAGCATTAAAGTATCAAGTCCCCTTTTATCCCATACGCAACAATCCCCTTACTCGAGTTTGTGTTTCAGTCACTCACGCAACCCACTATAAGCGAATCATGAACGCATTGCAACACCCTATAGTGGGAATCCCTCACGCTTGCGCGACATGGAGGGCACCATAGGACAGCACCAATAATAAAACATGTAACTCAAACCAATCACGATCATCAATTAACCCATAGGACAAAGCGGATCTACTCAAACATCATAAGATAGCCATACATCATTGGGAAATAATATATAGCGTTGAGCACCATGTTTAAATAGAGATTACAGCAGGTAAGAGAGAGGTTACATCGCTGCATAGAGGGAGGAAGAGTTGGTGATGAAGGCGGTGAAGTTGTTGGTGAAGATCGCGGTGATGATGATGGCCCCCGGCAGCGCTCTGGCGCCACCGGAAGCAAGGGGGAGAGGCCCCCTTCTTCTTCTTCTTCCTTGACCTCCTCCCTAGATGGGAGAAGGGTTTCCCCTCTGGTCCTTGGCTCCCATGGCTTGGGAGGGGCGAGAGCCCCTCCGAGATTGGATCTATCTCTCTGTTTCTGCGTTCTCAGATTCCACCCCTTCACCGTTTCTTAAATATCCAGAGATTCGTAACTCCGATTGGGGTGAATCTTTCGCCCAGATCTTTCTCATAAAATTAGCTTGCTTGCGCCAAAAGAAGAGTGTCAACCGCCTTACGGGTGGCCCAGGAGATCCCAGGCCACGCCCAGGGGGGAGGGCGCGCCCCCCTGTCTTGTGGCCACCCAGGACACCGTTTCGCGTTGATTTTACTTCCCAAAAATATAAATATTCCAAAAAAAATCTCCGTCCGTTTTTATCCCGTTTGGACTCCGTGTGATATTTGGTTTCTGCGAAACAAAAAACATGCAACAGACAGGAACTGGCACTGGGCACTGGATCAATATGTTAGTCCCAAAAAATAGTATAAAAAGTTGCCAAAAGTATATGAAAGTTGAGTAATATTGGCATGGAACAATCAAAAATTATATATATGACGGAGACGTATCAGCATCCCCAAGCTTAATTCCTGCTCGTCCTCGAGTAGGTAAATGATAAAAAAGATAATTTTTGATGTGGAATGCTACCTAGCATAATCTTGATCATATGTCTAATCATGGCATGAATATTAAGACACGAGCGATTTAAAGCAATTGTCTATCATTTGACATAAAAAGAATAATACTTCGAGCGTACCAATAAAGCAATCATGTCTTTTCAAAACAACATGGCCAAAGAAAGTTATCCCTACAAAATCATATAGTCTGGTTGTTGCTCTATCTTCATCACACAAAGTATTTAATCATGCACAACCCCGATGACAAGCCAAGCAATTGTTTCATACTTTAATAATCTCAAACTTTTTCAATTTTCACGCAATACATGAGCGTGAGCCATGGACATAGCACTATAGGTGGAATAGAATATGATGGTGGGGGTTATGTGGAGAAGACAAAAAAGGAGAAAGTCTCACATCGACTAGGCATATCAACGGGCTATGGAGATGCCCATCAATAGATATCAATGTGAGTGAGTAGGGATTGCCATGCAACAGATGCACTAGAGCTATAAGTGTATGAAAGCTCAAACTGAAAACTAAGTGGGTGTGCATCCAACTTGCTTGCTCATGAAGACCTCGGGCATTTGAGGAAGCCCATCATCGGAATATGCAAGCCAAGTTCTATAATGAAAATTCCCACTAGTATATGAAAGTGAAAGCATAGGAGACTCTCTCTATGAAGAACATGGTGCTACTCTGAAGCACAAGTGTGGTAAAAGGATAGTAGCATTGCCGCTTCTCTCTTTTTCTCTCATTCATTTTTTTATTTTCTCTTATTTTTCTTTTTGGTGGGCTTCTTTGACCTCTTTTTTATATTTGGGCTTCTTTGGCCTCTTTTATTTTTCATAAAGTCCGGAGTCTCATCCCGACTTGTGGGGCAATCATAGCCTCCATCATCCTCCCTCACTGGGGCAATGCTCTAATAATGATGATCATCACACTTTTATTTACTTACAACTCAATATCTAGAACAAAGATATGACTCTTTATGAATGCTTCCGGCGGTGTACCGGGATGTGCAATGATCTAGCATAGCAATGACATCAAAAAACGGACAAGCCATGAAAACATCATGCTAGCTATCTTACGATCATGCAAAGCAATATGACAATGAATGCTCAAGTCATGTATATGATGATGATGGAAGTTGCATGGCAATATATCTCGGAATGGCTATGGAAATGCCATGATAGGTAGGTATGGTGGCTGTTTTGAGGAAGATATAAGGAGGTTTATATGTGATAGAGCGTATCGTATCATGGGGTTTGGATGCACCGGCGAAGTTTGCACCAACTCTCGAGGTGAGAAAGGGCAATGCACGGTACCGAAGAGGCTAGCAATGATGGAAGGGTGAGAGTGTGTATAATCCATGGACTCAACATTAGTCATAAAGAACTCATATACTTATTGCAAAAATCTACAAGACATTGAAAACAAAGTACTACGCGCATGGTCCTAGGGGGATAGATAGGAAAAGACCACCGCTCGTCCCTGACCGCCACTCATAAGGAAGACAATCAATAAATAAAATTGTGCTCCAACTTCATCACAAAGCGGTTCACCATACGTGTATGCTACGGGAATCACAAACCTCAACACAAGTGTTTCTACTAATCCACAGTCACCCACTAGCATAACTCTAATATCACCACCTTTATATCGCAAAACTATTGCAAGGAATCAAACATATCATATTCAGTGATCCGCAAGTTTATGTAGGATTTTATGACTAACCATGTGAATGACCAAGTCCTGTCATCTCTCTAAATAGATATAAGTGAAGAAAAAGAGCATTCTACAAATGGCGGTTTTCTATGTGAAGAGAAACAAGCAATCCAAACTTCAAATGATATAAGTGAAGCACATGAAGCATTCTATAAAGCCATACTCAAAAGATTTAAGTGAAGTGCAATGAGCATTCTATAAATCAACCAAGGACTATCTCATACTAGCATGGTGCATAAAATAAAAGTGAAAACTAAATGCAAAAGACGCTCCAAGACTTACACATAATGCACGAATGAAACGAATACCAAAACATACCGATACTTGTTGAAGAAAGAGGGGATGCCTTCCGGGGCATCCCCAAGCTTAGACACTTGAGTCTCCTTGAATATTTACTTGGGGTGCCTCGGGCATCCCAAAGCTTGAGCTCTTTCCTCTCTTCCTTTTCCTCATATCGAGACCTCCTCATTTAGACACTTCATCCACACAAAACTTCAACAGAAAACTCGGTAAGATCCGTTAGTATAATAAAGCAAATCACCACTCTAAGTACTGTTGCAAACCAATTCATATTTTGTTTTTGCATTGTGTATACTGTAATATAATTTTTTTCATGGCTTAATCCACTGATATAAATTGGTAGATTCATCAAAACAAGCAAACTATGCATCAAAAACAGAATCTGTCAAAAACAGAACAGTGTTTATCAATCTGAACATCCACCATACTTCTGTTACCCCAAAACTTATACCAAAATGAGAAAAAATAAAAAAGTTGTACAGAAATACAGTGCAAAAGGAATCAGAACCATTTGACGTTCCAGTTAAAAATGTAAAATCGCGCACTACAGCCAAAGTTTCTGTCCAGCACCGTACAAACCAACAAGCATTGTAAACATCCTAAAGACAAACCTTGGCACATTATTTTTGTAATACAATGTAAACCTAAAAGGGGATAATTATTTTTGTAAAAGGTTTCTGTAATCAATATTCTCAAAGTTTCTGTGAGCATGAACAAAGTTCAAGGCTAGCTCCCACTTCAACAATGCTTGTCTTTCTCACTTTCACTTTCCTTTTTGAAAAGTTTTTGGTTTCCCCTCTTTATTTTTGTTTTTTTAAACTATATGAAAGCACTCAACAGAAATAAATGACTCTCTAAAACTTCCGGGTTGTCTCCCTGGCACTACTTTCTTTAAAGCCATTAAGCTAGGCATTTAGTGCTCAAGTAATGGATCCACCCGGATCCCAAGGTATATCAAAGCCAATTTTAATTAACAATGATTTGTAATTAATAAGTAAAACAAATTGCCAACTAAGATAAACCAATGGCGACTCCCACCCACCCCTCCCACCTCCGGCCTAGGTTCTCCGGCGATCTCCTTCTCTAGCCAGTGACTCACCCTCCCTCTCCACCCATCCTCTCCGGCGGCTCCTGATCTACACGGCTATACCCATTTCATATGGGCTCTTCTGGTGGATCAACACTGGACTTGGATTTCTCGGCAGGTGCCATCTTTGCGGATAAGGTTTTCAATCATTGTGGGAGATCTATTCATCCCATAGATGACTCGAGCCACTTCATTATGGTTGTGTCTTTCAGCAGACACATTTTTCGTCTTGATGATGACTCTGTGGCGGCTGCTTTGGAATCAGCGATTGGGGGTTCAGCTATTGAATTTTCGGTGCAAATCATACGTGACAAGGTATTCTCCTTTTTGTCTCCTGCAAGCAAGTTGGTCTCTGCATTCTCCAGTTGAGATCGTTTACGTGTCCGCAATTCAAATGTTTCTTTCATCTCTGGGGAAATGGTGGTCCTAATTGGATCCATGAATTTAAAATCTGGAAAAAAGAGTGTGACGCTGAGTGGATCCTGGTGAGCCCCTCTAAGAAGCGTGCCACTTTGGGGTTGCTTGCCATGCATAAATCTCTGGCTAAATCTTCTTTTAGATCGAATTCATCATCGACGAAGAGGATTTCTTTTGCCACGTTTCAGCAATACCCTGTTTGTAAGGGTTATAGATATCCAGCGACTCAATCATGTGTTGATACGGTTTCTGAAGCCGGCTATGTTGTTCATCCACGTGAAACTGTGATTTTGCCCCCGCCGCTGGTGACCGAACTTCAGTGGACGGTGGCAACGCCGTCCATCTCTTTCGGGGCGATCAACGTTTCTGGCAAGAACAACGCCGCTCGTTTCGGATCTTCAACCTCTAATTTGCTGCGTTTTGAGCCAGTTTCGGCGGCACGTGATTACGTTGCACCGATTTCTCCAGCCCAGCATGGATGCATGTCCCAGCTTAGGCTCCCGGCCCAACATGACACGGCTGCTCCCATTGGGCTGCCTGCTTCAGGTGGATCTTCTTCGGCCCAGTCTGGTTTGGCTCAACCGTCTCAAGATCTTTTGGATATATCCTCTGGCACAATACAATCTCCTGCTTCGGTTGTTTTGGAGGACCAGCCTCCGGATTTGCGGGATGATGCGGCTCAATTTAATGATCTTATTGATGATATGGTGTTCAATGTTTGGAAATGTCAGAATTGTTTATCTTTGTTGCATTCCACCAATATGTGCACCAACCAAATTCGCTGCCATAGATGCTTCCGCCTGGGTCACCGAGCCAAAGGATGCTCCGACACTGCGCATTCTCCGACTTACAAGTGGGTCCCGTGGGTCAATCCTATTTCCCCGGGCCGGTCAGCTGAGATTTTATCGCCTGTCGCCTCGGTTTCCCTCGCAGCCAGCCAAGTTGGGTCTTCGCCAAGTCCCATCATGCCCGCACCAACATCTTCGCCCCCGCCATTGCCTGCTGAGCCATCCCCCATCACACCGCCACCACCTTCCTCAACACCATCGCCCCTTGCCCCATCTCCACTTTCAGCAATGGCAACCTTCGAGCTCGACCCCACGCCTTTCGTCCCGCAGGGTTTTGAGATCATCGATGGTGGTCCGAGGAGGTTGCGGCAGACCTTCTTCTCCCCTACAGTGGCTCCAGATCGGCAGCATGAGGAGTACGCCATCGCCATCGTCGAGCCTGCTCCTTTGCCTGAAGAAGTTGCTATCTTCAGAAACATGGTCAGTGATTATGTGGTTAACACTGTTGGTCGTGTCGTTCTTGATGCTCAGCCTTGGATCCAAGGTGTTGGTCTTTTCCGTTTCCATAGTCCGATTGCTAGGCAGGCTCTGGTAGATCATCCTCCGTTTGAGCTAGACATCGACAGATTTGTAAGATTTGTGCCTCATGATGAAGGAATTAATTTCAGAGCTGTTAAGGGTTTTCAGAGGGGTTGGGTGATGATTGTGGGAATACCTCTGGATTATAGGCGTACCCAATATATTGTTGATGCGATCAGTAATTTTGGTCGTTTTCATCACTGGCATCAAGATGACCTGCTTCTGGTTCGCACTTTGGCGTACGTTTCGTTCCTGGCTACTACTTTAGTGCCGCGTGATGTGGTTTACAGAGAGTTTGCGGATTTTGGAGGATCTCGCATTTCTTGGTCTGCACCCATATACATCTTCTCTGCTGATTTTGCTGATATCTTACCTCCGGATGAGGATCCAATGCCCTTCGATGGCAACCCTCATCCCTTACCTGGACATCTGCAGTTTAACAACCACAATTGGGTTGTGCCTAAATTCCTAGAGATTGGGTGGGATGAGCTGCCACCACCTGCTCAGGAGAATGCTCATCATAACCAGGATGCTCATAATGATGATCTGAATGTGGAGCAGGAGTTCGTGGAGGAAAATCAGATTGAGGTCATTCACTCCCAAGAATCAATTGTCCTTCAAGTTTCTGATGACTCTTTTAATGATCAGCCAGTTCAGGAATTAGCAGTTCTGCAGCAACCTGCTGCCCAGGTGCAGCCCCCTCTGCATGTTGGTCAAGTTTTAACAGTTTTTGGCCCTGTTTTACCGCCTGTGATGCAATGGCAGCGAGCTTTCTGCAAGTTTATGCCATCTATCTTCTCTGCTGATATTCCAAAGTGTCTGTTCAAAGCGGATCTAGGTGCTCTGCTACTGTCTAAAAGCTCCTGGGACATCCGTTGTATTGGGAACGAAGTCAGCCTCTCTATTCTGCCTGAACTAGAGCCTGCAATTCGCCCTTCGCTTCATATTGCTCCAGTTAAAAGGCCAGTTGCTCGGGCACTCTGCTTTGACGACCTATCTGAACCTGTCAGTGAATCATTTGAGTTCTCTGCACTGCCAGCAGTTAATCCCAAGCGCAGCAGGAAGGCCAAATCTTCTAGGATTGTTGTTGATACTGAGGTACGCCGCAGTGCGCGTCTCAGTGCCCTCAGGGAGGGTTACCGTGCTTCACCAAGCTCGGGCCACAAGCAGGTCAAAGTCCAGGGTTCTTTCAAGCGGCGCCGTACTAGCTCAACTCAGCAGGAGAATGGCTCGTCAGTGCCTCCACCAACGCCAATTGCCGACCCGCAGCGTATCGGGGCAAGGTTGCGCATTGCACCTGAGAAGATCTCCAAGGATCAGCTTGAGGCTGACCCGTCTACATCCACCTACAGCAAGGGTTCTCATGAATAGTGGGTCCGGATGTTTCCTTGGTTTATGGCGTACCATTATAAACGCTATTTATCTGCTCTTTTATTTACTGCTTGGACTCTACCTTCTATATGTAGTTGGTCAGTGTAGGTCATTGCATGATCTACTTTTGCTGCTCTTTATTTTAGTTTGTAATGAATCAGACAGGGTTTAGGAATTGGAAAGTGTTATGTTGGAATGTGCGTGGTCTTAATTCCGAAGCACGGCAATTAGCAGTTAAGCAGAAAATTGATGAAAGTGGTTGCTCAGTCGTTTGTCTGCAAGAAACGAAGTGCATGCATATTGATCATAGATTCATTAGGAAATTCTGTCCTCGGCGTTTTGATAATTTTTGCTATGTACCTTTGTAGGGTGCATCGGCCGGTATGATCGTCATTTGGAATTCTGCTTTCTTCGAGGGAAAATTAACTGAGGCACGTCGATATGGTATTCAAATGGAATTCCGCTCAAAGCATACCTCTGAAAGCTGGACGCTCGTGTCTGTTTATGGTCCATGTCAGGGTCCATCCAGAGATGATTTTGTGCAATGGTTATATAATCTTGATATTAACCCTGATGATAATTGGTTGTTGTTAGGAGACTTTAATTTCATGCGATCGTTGGAAAATCGCAACCATCCTGGGGGTAATGTCAGCGATATCTTTCTTTTTAATGAAGTGATTGGCCATCTGGGTCTCGTGGAATTACCAATTAAGGGACGTCAGTTTACCTGGTCGAACATGCAAACTGACCCTTTACTTGAACAGATAGACTGGTTTTTTACCTCAGTTGCATGGACCACGGATCATCCTAACACGCTTGTTCTGCCCCTTGCACGCACGGCCTCTGATCATGTCCCGTGTGTAGTCTCAATTGCTACTGCTATTCCTAAGGCTAAAATTTTCCGCTTTGAAAACTACTGGATAGACTTGCCTGGGTTTTATGATTGTGTTGATCAAGTTTGGAGCAAGCCTGTGGCCAGACCCTCGGTGGCTCTGATTATTTCCTCTAAATTTAAAGCTCTTTGGTCGGCTCTGAAGAAATGGCACATGAATTATCCACAATTAAGGCATTAATTTCTGATTGTAACAAGGTGATTCTCTTCTTTGATGAGTTGGAGGAGATCAGGCCGTTGTCAAGGCCGGAGTTTAATTTCAGGCGGGTAGTCAAATTGCATTTGGAGGATATTTTGCACTGGCAATATATTTATTGGAAGCAACGTTGTACTATTCGCAGCATTAAAGTTGGTGAGGAAAATTCAAAGTTTTTTCATGCAATGGCCACGGAAAGGTATAGGAGAAATACAATCTCCTCCATCAAGAATGCTAATGGTGATGTGATCACCGATCACCACCAACTTGCGACCATGTTCTGGGCTGATTTTAACCAGCGAATGGGTAATGCCAAAGGAATTACTATGGGTTTTGACTTGGACACATTAATTGAGAGAATTTATGGTCTTGAGGAACTTTCCCAGCCTTTCACTGATTCCGAGGTTGATCTTGTCATTAAGAGCATGCCTACCAACCGTGCCCCTGGCCCAGATGGTTTCTCGGGATTGTTTCTTAAGAGGTGCTGGCCAATTCTTAAGGAGGATTTCATGCATCTTTTGAAGGAGTTTTATGAGGGTAATTGCAACCTGGAATGTCTGAACACCTCTTTAATTACTTTGATTCCCAAGAAACTCAGCCCGGAAGTGGTCGGAGACTTTCGGCCTATCTCTTTGACCAACACGTGCTTAAAATTTCTGACCAAGTTGCTTGCGAATCGTCTTCAGAAAGTGATTCTTCAGTGCATCCATCATAATCAATATGGTTTTCTTCGGTGTCGGTCTATTCAAGACTGCCTCGCTTGGTGTTTCGAGTACATTCATCAATGCAAGGCCTCTAAGCGGCCAATTGTTCTGCTGAAGTTGGATTTTACGAAGGCTTTTGACACAATTGAGCATGACCTAATCCTCAAAATTTTGCAATGCAAGGGCTTTGACTCTCGGTGGAATAGTTGGATCAATAATATTTTGTCATCGGGTTCCTCTTCGGTCCTTCTTAATGGCGTGCCCGGAAAGCATTTTGTATGCAAAACTGGTGTGCGGCAGGGAGATCCTCTCTCTCCATTGCTTTTTGTGATCGCAGTTGACTTATTACAATCTGTCGTTAATGAGATGTGCTCCAGGAATATTTTGTCTCTGCCGATCCCAACCAACTCCAACGATTACCCAATTGTGCAATATGCCGACGACACATTAATTGTTCTGCTTGCGATTGATGAGCAGCTCGTAGCCTTCAAGGAAATGCTTGTCACATTTGCTGATTCTACTGGTTTGAGTGTTAATTTTAGTAAGTCCTCCCTCATTCCTTTAAATATGTCTGATGAAGAGGGCGCCAGAGTTGCCTCTCTGCTGGGATGTGATGTTGGCACAATGCCTTTCACATACCTTGGATTGCCTATGGGTACATCTAGACCCACCATTTATGATCTGCTGCCTTTGGTCGATCGCATCGAGCGCCGTTTATCCGCCTCGTCATGCTTACTCAACCAAGGAAGGCGTCTGCAGCTTCTTCAGTCTGTGTTGTGCTGCATGCCTATATATTTTCTGTGCACTTTGCACCTTCCTAAAGGAATTATTCAACAGTTAGAGCGGATCATGCGACAATGTTTGTGGCGAGGCAACACGGATAATCCACGACAGTCACTTGCTGCATGGGATCTAGTTTGTCGCCCTAAGGTTTCGGGTGGTTTGGGTGTTCTTAATCTGACCATCCAAAATGAGGCTTTACTCATTAAGCATCTCTTCAAGTTTTTCAACAAAGTGGATGTGCCTTGGGTATCTTTAATTTGGGATTCTTATTATGCTTCGTCTCCACCTCAAAGCATGCAGATTTGTGGTTCTTTTTGGTGGCGTGAGGTCATGCGCTTATATCCCAATTTCTACAAACTAGCTATCCCACATGTCCACGCTGGGGACACAGTGCTTTTTTTGGCTCGATCAATGGCATCTGGGAAATCGGGCGGTTTTGTTGCATGAATGTTTCCCGAGGCTTTGCTCTTTTGCTGTTGATGAGGCAATCACAGTTAAGGATTTTTTGGAGCAGCCGGATATCTTGGAGCACTTTCATCTGCCTCTATCGCAAGAGGCTTACTCAGAGTTTACTCAATTACAAGCACTACTGCCTTTGATCAACCTGGATGCTGGGAGCAAGGATACTTGGAAGTGGCCTTCGAAAACTAGTGACTATAGGGCCAAGTTATATTATGACTCTTGCTTCATGCACATTGTGGTTGACCCCATTTTCAAGTGGATTTGGAAGTGTGCATGCACACTAAAGATAAAAGTTTTTGGCTGGCTTCTGCTAATGGATCGGTTGAACACCGGGGATATGATGCAACGTCGGCAGTGGATCATCCAGGATGATACTTGTGTGCTTTGCAACCTTGCTCAGCATGAGGACCGGGCCCATCTCTTCTTTGCTTGCAACTTCAGCCAAAGGGTTTGGAACTATGTTGGGATATCTTGGACTGTTCTACCCAACCAAACCACTTATGATATGGCCCAAGCAGTTAGAAAGGATTTTGGTCTCCCTTTCTTCTCTGAGGTGGTTTTTGTGGCTACTTGGAATATTTGGATCCAAAGGAATGGGAAGATCTTCAGAAATGAGCAGCCCTCATTTAGAGCTTGGAGGAGAAACTTTATTCATGACATCTCTCTTCTCTCCTACAGGATTCGGTGCAAATATAAGGATAGTCTTATGTCTTGGATAGCTAACCTTACCTAGTTTATTCTTTTGTAAGTATTTAACTCCTCCTGTATAGTTGTAAAGTTGTAACTTGAACCACTTTTTTATTAGTTAATAAAAGACTGTGAGGCTGTTGCCTTGCAGTACATAGTCAAAAAAATGATTTGTAATTTAGTAGTGAGCACAAAGTAACATATATCAGGCAACAACGAAGCCTAACTCTCTTCCTATGCATCGGCATGTCATAAAAGAACAATTCATGCACAGCAACTAAAGGCCAATGCATAGTATAAGCAGTTTCTTGCAATTTCATCGTGTTGGAAACATAAAGAGGCGGAGATGTAGTTCCTCTCTCATAATAATTGCAAGTAGGAGTAGCAAGCACGTGCATATTATATCTATTAAAATCATCATGTAAAGTAGTAAAACGCAACCCATCAATATAATCCTTAGTAAGCACAAACTTCTCCGATATAGTGTAGTTTGGAGAATTCAAAAAGATAATAGGATTATCATGCGTGGGTGCAATAACAACAATTTCATGTTTAACATAAGGAACTATAGCAAGTTCATCTCCATAAGCATAATTCATATTGGCATCTTGGCCACAAGCATAGCAAGCATCATCAAAAAGGGATATTTCAAACAAATTCAAGGGATCATAGCAATCATCCTTCAGTAAGGACGAAGGGGAATTAAATAATATATGAGTTGGAGGGTTACTCTCATTAGAAGGTGGGCACGGGTAGCTAATCCGCTCTTCCTCCTTTTGTTCTTCGCTCTCCTCATCATCTTTTTCATCCAATGAGCTCACTGTTTCATCAATTTCTTCTTCCATAGCTTCCTGCAAAATATTAGTCTCTTCTTGGAGAGTGTTGACTTTCTTCATAAAAGCATTAATATAGTAATTGTATTCATAATTTTCATAGCAATATCCAAGTATAGCAAGATTTTCTGGCCTATAACCATCATCATCAAAAGCTTCATACTTTTCAAACAAAGCTTCAATATCATAGACAACCTTAAAAGCAACAAATTCTTCTATTTGTTCCACATCATAGTAATCATATATACCATTAGCATAAGAAGCTAAGGTTTCATTGTCGTTAAATTTGCATGAAAAGGGGAGGTGTGGAGCCTCCATCCTAGAGCAACAAGTATATCATATCTCAAGCATAGATTCCAGGCATACCAACGCAACATAATAAATTGATCCCATAATAGTTTCCCTTTTTGTGTCGAGCGATAATCCCTAAAGTATTCACATTGATCCAATGTGTCTCTCATTATAAAGTTGAATGGGGTTTTCTCAGGATTATCAAAGTAGTACACAATATCTTTCGCATAATTAGAATCGAGGGTTTTAGGAGTTACCCCATCCTCATGCGTAGCAAGTACAACTAATTTTTTTGGTATTTTGCGTTCCATATCCATAACTAAAGATAGAGAACAACTAAGAATAGCAAATAAAATTACTTAGTGATAAAGCAAACAAGCACACACGAGAATATTCACCCCACGCTATGACTCCCCGGCAACGGCGCCAGAAAAAGGTCTTGATAACCCGCAAGTATACATGATAGTTGTAGCCTCTTTCGATAAGTAAGAGTGTCGAACCCAACGAGGAGCTAAAGGTAGAACAAATACTCTCTCAAGTCCTATCGGCCACTGATATGACTCTACGCAAGCTTGACGTTCGCTTTACCTAGAACAAGTATGAAACTAGAAGTACTTTGTAGGTGTGATAGGATAAGTTTGCAAGATAATAAGAGCACGTAAATACAAACTAGGGGATGTTTAGATAAAGAAGCAATAAATTAAATATTACTAGAGAGCTTTTTGTTACAAGAAAGTTATTTGTCCAAGGCAATCGATAACTAGACCGGTAATCACTATTGCAATTTTATTTGAGGGTGAGGCATAAGCTAACATACTTTCTCTACTTGGATCATATGCACTTATGATTGGAACTCTAGCAAGCATCCACAAATACTAAAGATTCATTAAGGTAAAACCCAACCATAGCATTAAAGTATCAAGTCCCCCTTTTCCCATACGCAACAATCCCCTTACTCGAGTTTGTGTTTCAGTCACTCACGCAACCCACTATAAGCGAATCATGAACGCATTGCAACACCCTACAGCGGGAATCCCTCACGCTTGCACGACATGGAGGACACCATAGGACAGCATCAATAATAAAACATGTAACTCAAACCAATCACGATCATCAATTAACCCATAGGACAAAGCGGATCTACTCAAACATCATAAGATAGCCATACATCATTGGGAAATAATATATAGTGTTGAGCACCATGTTTAAGTAGAGATTACAGCGGGTAAGAGAGAGGTTACATTGCTGCATAGAGGGAGGAAGAGTTGGTGATGAAGGCGGTGAAGTTGTTGGTGAAGATCGGGGTGATGATGATGGCCCCCGGCAGCGCTCCGGCGCCACCGGAAGCAAGGGGGAGAGGCCCCCCTTCTTCTTCTTCTTCCTTGACCTCCTCTCTAGATGGGAGAAGGGTTTCCCCTCTGGTCCTTGGCTCCCATGGCTTGGGAGGGGCGAGAGCCCCTCCGAGATTGGATCTATCTCTCTATTTCTGCGTTCTCAGATTCTACCCCTTCACCGTTTCTTAAATATCCGGAGATCCGTAACTTTGGGGTGAATCTTTCGCCCAGATCTTTCTCATAAAATTAGATTTATTGCGCCAAAAGAAGAGCGTCAACCGCCTTACGGGTGGCCCACGAGAGCCTAGGCCGCGCCTAGGGGGGAGGGCGCGCCCCCTGTCTTGTGGCCACCCAGGACACCGTTTCGCGTTGATTTTACTTCCCAAAAATCATAAATATTCCAAAAAAAAATCTCCGTCCATTTTTAACCCGTTTGAACTCCGTTTGATATTGGGTTTCTGCGAAACAAAAAACATGCAACAGACAAGAACTGGCACTGGGCACTGGATCAATATGTTAGTCCCAAAAAATAGTATAAAAAGTTGCCAAAAGTATATGAAAGTTGAGTAATATTGGCATGGAACAATCAAAAATTATAGATACGACGGAGATGTATCAGGGCGGCGAGCTTCACAGGCACTGGGCCTTCTTCACAGGCACCGGGCCTTTCATGGGGCGGCGAGCTTCACAGGCATCGGGCCTTCTTCAGAGGCACCGGGCCTTTCTTCAAGGGTAGAACTTCTGGAGGTGCTGAATGTTCCAAGCGTTTGGGATGGGAACCCCCTCCTGAGTCTCCAGGCGTGCGGCGCCAGGCCTGGAAACATGAACAACCTTGGATGGGCCCTCCCACATGGGCGAGAGCTTGTGCAGGCCTTCCCTGGAGAGCACCCGCCTGAGCACGAGGTCACCTACCTCAATAGTCCTGGGGCGGATGTTGCGGCAATGATACCACCGCAGCGCCTGCTGGTATCTTGCTGCTCATAGTGCGGCTTCCCGACGGTGTTCCTCCCCCAGCACGAGGTCCATCCCCCACAAGGTGTCCTGTTGCGCTTCATCGAATGCTAGGACCCGCGCGGAGCGACGCATGACCTCATGAGGGAGGACCGCCTCTGCTCCGTAGACGAGGAAGAACGGGGTCTCGCCGGTCGACTTGGTGGTGGTGGTGCGGATGGACCACAACACGGACTGGAGCTCGTCGTACCAGCCCCTGCTGCAGGCCTCCGGCTTCTTCTTGAAGGTCCTGGTTTTGAGTCCTTTCAGGACCTCTGCGTTGGTGCGCTCGGCCTGGCCGTTACTCCGGGGGTGTGCCACCGAAGCGTAGCATATCTGCGTTCCAAGGTTATCACAATATGTTTTGAAGAGATTGCTGGTAAACTGTGAACTGTTGTTGGTGATGATGCGATTAGGTACCCCGAATCGGCTCACGAGGCCCTTGATGAACTTGACTGCAGAGCCAGCTGAGATGGTGCGGACGGCTTCCACCTCCGCCCACTTGGTGAACTTGTCGATGGCAATGTAGAGGTAGCGATTGCCCCCAGGCGCTCGAGGGAACGGGCCCAAGATATCCAGCCCCCAGACCGCGAACGGCTAGGAGAGTGGGATGGTCTGCAGGCCCTGAGCTGGCTGATGGATCTGCTTGGCATGGAATTGGCAGGCTTTGCAGGCCTTCACCAGCTCGATTGCGTCTTGAGTGCCGTAGGCTAGTAGAACCCACTGCAAAACGCCTTACCGACGAGGGTTTGCGATGACGAGTGGTGTCCACAATCTCCGCCGTGTATGTCAGCTAGCAACTCCTTCCCATGTTCCCTAGAGATGCAACACAGGGAAACATCATTTAGCCGCTTCTGGTAGAGCTCTCCGTCTTGGATGCAGTAGGCCGTGGCCTGCCGGGCCACACATTCCGCGTCCTCCTCCTTCTCTGGTAGAGTCCCTTGCATCAGGTAGTCCTTGAATTTCGTAGTCCAGCATCCCTCCTGAGGCTCCAGCGCCAGGAGCAAGCGCGCTCCCGAGGTTGGGCCATAGGCCGGGGCTCCTGTGGCAGGTGGTTGAGGGAGTTCCTCCCGAGGTTGCATTGTGCTTGATAGTGAATGTGTTGCCGATGGTTTGAAGAGCCGTTCCTCGAAAACGCCAGGCTCCTGAGGCAGCCGCCTGGATGCCCTCCTGGCGATGTCATCAGCCTCTTGGTTGGTACCGCGGGGCACGTGCTGCAACTCCAGTCCCCAGAACCGTTTTTCCATCCTGCGCACCTCCGCAAGATATGCCTCCATGTGCTCGTCCTTCGGCTCGTACACTTTGTTGGAGAAGTTGACGAGGAGCTGTGAATCGCCCTTGATGATGAGGAGATTCACCCCCAGTGCTGCTGCAGCTTTCAAGCCTGCTATGAGGCCTTCATATTCTGCTATGTTGTTGGAGACCTTCTCGCCATGCTGGAAGCAGAGCTGCACGATGTAATAGAGCTTGTCCTGAGTGGGGGATATAAGCACTGCACCAGCCCCCGCGCCATGTCGCGAGAACGCTCCATCGAAGTACATGACCCAGCCATCTGGTGCCTCACTTCCTGGGGAAAGTGACCGATCCTCGCCTGCCTCGAGCCCTGGCGCCTCTGTCCATTCTGCCACAAAATACGCAAGTGCTGCTCCTTTGAAGACTCTGGTTGTGCTGAACTCCAACTGAAACGCTTGCAGCTGAATGTTCCATTTGGCGACCCTTCCAGCGGAGTTGGGGCTCCTGATTACCCTTTCCAATGGGTAGGCCGAGACCATCGACCTTGATGGGGTGACCTTGAAAGTAGTGCTATAGCTTTCGCGAGGCCACCAATAGCGCGAGCAAGAGCTTCTAAGGCATGGTGTATCGTGCCCTTGCATCCCGCAGTACCGTGCTGACAAAGTACACCGGATGGTCGACGAGGGTGGGTGTGCTGACGAGGTCCGTGCCCTCCGAAGGATTAGGCGCCTCCTGAGACGACGGAGCCCCCAACACCTGGTTGCCTGGTGAGGCCTCTTCAACCCCAGGGGCATTTTCCTATTGAGGCTGGTCTCCATCTGCAGAGGCCGTGGTCCTCGCGTGGCCTTCTTGGTCTTGTGCTGCCGCGGCCGGGGCCGTGGCCGATCGTGATGCAGCCTTGACCTGGCACTCTTCCCGAACCACCACCAAAGCTGCACTGGTGGAGTAGGGTGTGGCGGCGAGGTAGAGCACCAGGGACTCGAGAGGGCGCGGTGCCACCATCACAGGAGGGCTGGTCAGGTACTTCTTGAGGTCTTGAAATGCTTGGTCGGCCTCCTGTGTCCATTCGAATGGGCACTTCTTCTTCATCAGTTTGAAGAAGGGCAAGGCACGCTCCCCCAGCTTGGAGATGAAGCATCCCAACGCAGTTACGCGTCCGGCGAGCTTCTACATTTCTTTGAGGGTTTGCGGTGGACTCATGTCTTCGATCACCTTGACCTTCTCCGGGTTGGCCTCGATCCCTCTGTGGGACACGAGGAAGCCCAGAAGCTTGCCGGAAGGAACACCGAACACACACTTCTCTGGGTTGAGTCACAGGTCCACTTCGCGGAGGCTCGCAAAGGTCTCTTCCAAGTCCTGGATCAAGGTCTTCGCTTCCCGAGACTTCACCACAATGTCATCGACGTAAGCCTCGGCGTTCTTACCGAGCTGCCGGCCTAAGGCGATGTGCATCAGCCGCTGGAAGGTTGCGCCCGCGTTGCGCAACCCGAACGGCATGCAGGTGTAGCAGTATACCCCACATGGGGCCAGGAAGGCCGTCTTCTCCACATCTTCTACCGCTATCTTGATCTGGTGATAGCCCGAAAATGCATCCAAAAACAGCAGGTCACACTCGGCGGTGGAGTCGACAATTTGGTCAACGCGAGGGAGTGGGAACGGATCTTGAGGGTAGGCCTTGTTGAGGTTGGTGAAGTCGAAACACATGCGCTCCTTTCCTGCCTTTTTCGGCATGACAATAGGGTTTGCCAGCCATTCGGGGTAGCAAACCTCACAAATAACACCTGCTGCTTCCAGCTTGTGGGTTTCTTGGACGATGAAGGCCTGCTTCTTGGTGGACTTCTGCCTTGCTTTCTGCTTCACTGGGCGTACATTAGGGCACACATTCAGGTGATGCTCAATCACCTGCCTTGGAACCCCCGCCAGCTGCTTGGGTTCCCATGCGAACACTTCCTTGTTCGAGCACAAGAATTTCACCAGCACCTCCTCTTGGTCGGGGTCGAGATTGGTACCTATGGTGAAGGTGGCGCCGGAGGACCCGTCCTCCTCAACTGGTACCTGCTTGGTCTCTACCTTGTCCTGGGTGAACAACTGCTTCTTCTTGTTCGGTGCAGCCCCCTTGGCCTTGGAGGTGTCCGCGCCGGCAGGCTGCGCTGCCGCGGCTGTCTTGAGGGCGAGCTTGAGTGCCAGCAGAGCATCCTTGGTATCCCCTTCTATGGTGAGGACGCCGCTGCTCTCGGGCATCTTCATGAGGTTGTAGGCCGGATGGGTCGCTGCCATGAACTGGGCCAAGGCGGGGTAGCTGAGGATGGCATTGTACGGGAGACCGATGTGGGCGATGTCCAAGTTGACTAGCTCCGTGCGGAAGTTGTCGTGGGTGCCGAAGGTCACAGTGAGGAGAATTTGCCTTAGGGAGCCGGAAGAACCGCCTCCAATGCCCGAGAAGGGCTTGCTGTGTTGGAGTCATTCTAGCGGTACATGGAGGAGGCTGAAGGCCTCCACCGAGAGCATGTTGAGGCCGGCACCACCGTCGATGAGGGTCCTGGTGACGGCCACCTGGCAGATGGTGGGCATGCAAAGCATTGGGAGCGCACCCGAGCAGGCAGTGTTTACAGGGTGATCGTCCGAGTTGAAGGTCAGGTCGGCCTTCGGTGCCGCCCAACTTGGAGGAGCTCACTACCGCTTGAGGGCGGCACCGATCTGGCGGACAAACGGCTTGACGTGGCGGCCCGAGGGTGGCGCTTGCGAGCCGCCCAGGAGAGCTACGACGACCGGGGGCGCCGGCACATCGTAGTGGGTGAGGAAGAGGTTGCGTAGCTCCTCCCAGGAGGCGACAGAAGATGTTGGCAGGTGGAGCAGCCAAACGCGCAGGATGCCGGTGAGGGCCATGGGAAACCAGTTGGCCATGACCTTGTCGTCGCCTCCGGCCTTGAGGACGGCCTCTTCGTATGCCAACATGGAAGCCAGCGGATCCATCGCACCGTTGTAGCGCGGCGGCATCTCTGGATTGAACTTGTACGGCCACTGCACCTATCGCAAGGTGGGGGCCAAGGCTCGGAGCCCCTTGGCCCCAGCGCTGGCGTCGACCGCCGGAGCCGGTGGCGTATTATCCGCCATGAGGGCGGAGCGTGGTGTTGGTGGAGAGCGGGTCGACGGAAGGGAGAGCTCCGGCGCACCCCTACCTGGCGCGCCAAATGTCGGATATCGGGTTCTGGCAAAACCCTTAAGGTTCGAACTCTGGGGTGCGCACGAAGATCTTCTCCCCACCGAAACACGCCCCCAACCTCGCCGCGAATCTAAGCTAGCACGATGAGCAACACAAGAGACATGGGATTTATACAGGTTCGGGCCACCGTCGTGGTGTAATACCCTACTCCTGTGTGTGGTGTGGTGGATTGCCTCTTGGGCTAACGATGAACAGTACAAAGGAAGAACAGCCTCGCGAGGAGAGGTGTTCTTGTGGTGGTGGTGTGGATGAACCTCACTTGTCCCTTCTACTGTGGTGGCTATCTCTATTTATAGGGGCCCTAGTCCTCTTCGCAAATATTGACGGGAAGGGAGCCAACAATGACCATTTCGAAAGGGGACAGCTAGTACAAGCTATCCTGACTAAAGGTGGTCTTCGACTCCCAAAGGCACTGGCGATGACGCCGTCTTGGGCTCCACGATGACCTCTGTCCTGCCGTCCTGCTGGTCTTGGTCTCGTTGCACTGATATGGAAACCTTTGCTTGATGCCTCGGTACTCTGCGCCTGCGCTTTCCCCCTTTGCACCAAAGAGGAAACGAGGACACTGCGCAGGTTGGCGCCCTCCTGGTCTTGGTCGTCATGGCTTGCGTCATGAGCACCTCGCGAGGTACCCCTTGCCTTGATCTCTCCGCCTCCTTGAGAGCCTTCCTGGTGAGGCCGCCCCTGAGGAGGCCTTGCGTCGTTCGCCCCGCAAGGCTTGGCCCCTCGCGAGGGTCCTAAACTTGGGTTGATGAAGACGGGCCATACTGGGCCACTGGTTGAGCCACGCTGCAGGCCGCATGCAGGCAAGTCTCGGGACCTCCGTTCCCAGAACGCTGACAGCTGCACTATAACAATCTCATCGAATGCCTTGATCTCCATCTTACAGAAATTGATTTGATCGACTACTGAGGCAGCACATCTAAGATTAAATTGGCCAGGTTCTTTTTTCTGGAGGCAAGTGTGCTCAAGGTAATGAGGTTTGGCGTTCACTGGTGCAACAATGAATGGCGTGCTGATCATCGCAAGCGTCTAAGCCTAAATGACAAAGTCTCCGCAGAAGCTGAATTTGTTTTTGAAACATCAACTGGCCAGAGACTCGAAAACTCATTTGCCCATTAGTGACTTGTCAGGGCGGTGGATTTTAGTTTGTACGATAATGCTGCATCCACCTAAAGTAATGAAAGTTCTTACGTAAACTTCCTAGTAATTCCCTCTTCGTAGGTGCAACATTACTCCTAACATTTGTAATATCAGTTTGAAACTTGTAATATTGCCATGTCCTATTCCTGTGTTTTCAAAATCCTGCGAATCAAACAGGTCCTGAGTTGGTGATGATGTTGCCTCCATCTTTCACCAATGGCCGTCGGATCTAAATCTGACGCATACAAACCAAAATTCTCCATTTTTGCAAAAAGATGCCCACACTTGTTCCCTATTTACAAACAACTCCTTGTCTCTCACAATCAGCCTTATCTCCTCCCCACCACATCTAGAAGGCCATGGAAAAATCTGGCGTGATGGCCGCTGCCGGCGCCGTCCACCCCCAATCTTGGTGTTCCGTGCAATGCACGGGCATCTACGCATGGGAAATTATGTCGAATAGGGCTAGTTGTAAGCAGGCTAGCTCTACAGCCATGATGATAGTGACTGCAGACGGTGAGGCTTACAATGGTAGGCCGAACACGGCGCCTATACTCAGGTGTCATCTCCGGCGCAGGGTCTTGTCACTTCATTGTGAGGAGCAGCACGTAATAATTTGACCAACGGGTAGTACAGTGCTAGTACTCCTACTACATTGGTAGTACTACTACTAGTACTAGTAGCACCACCATCTGGATTTAGGAGTACTACCACGTCCATCTGGATTTTAGTATTTGACTAGCAATATCTAGTAATGCATGTCACAAAAAATGTACTACTCCCTCTGTAAATAAATACATGGTGTATTGTTTTATTCCTATTAGCGAGAGAACTTAATGTCTTTTTGCTAATTAATAGGATTACATGCCATGAACTAAACACTACATGTCATGTCTGGTAGTCTCAAGTCATTGAAAGAATGCACGACCCACATCTCTCATTGGTTGATATGTCACGAAATAAGAAACGAGGTGGGAGTTAATGTACCATGCCTAAGTGTTTTGGGATTATTTGGTTTTCGTAAGGTGACTTACACAACATTTTTGTTTACATGCATTAACATTTTATTAGTTAAATCAAAGGTCAAAACTTGGCGCAAAATGCAAAGGGGACCACTAAACCAGTAAACATCAAACTTCTCTCTTTTGGCCCCAACTAGAGGTCCGTTGAGATGACTATACTGCACCAGCACGGAGGGGGACGCAACTTCATTGACTTACTACAACTGCCTTTGGGTGAATGACACATGGGCCCAACGGGTGGCTGGCCCACCTATCATACAGCCAAAGGCAGGTGCAGTAGAGGGCCGAGGAGTAGATGGCCAACACGCACGTGAATTCAACGTAGTCTGCACTTCTCATATAAAGGCTCCCCGCCAGTCCAACCTACTTCGTCCATCTAGGTGAGTAAGTCATCTTAGGTTGTGCACCGTGACCAAGAAGGAGGGGAAAATGAGAGAACTTAATGTTTATTTGCTAATTAATAGCATTGCATGCAATGAACTGACCACTGCATGTCGTGTTTGGTAGTCTCAAGTCATTAAAAGCATGCACACCCCAAATCTCTTATTAGTTGACATGTCAAGAAAAAAGAAACGAGGTAGAAGTTAATGCACCGCCCTAAGTGTTTTGGGATTATTTGGTTTTCGCAAGATGACTTACACACCTATACGGAGGGAGTAGTACGAAATCCTATGCACCTACGCACGCTAACCAAGGGCAAGAGTGATCACTCGAATCACAAGATCAGTTGACTAGAAGCTAAGCTAGATCGATGGAGGCGATGAGCGCGAGCATCAGCCGGCTGTGCCAGATGGTCCACGACACCGGCCTGCGGCCCGACACCGAGGAACGTCTCCACATATTGCTTGAGGCCACCAGGGTGAGGGGCGCTTGGACGACAGCTTCGTCTCCTTGTTCGACGAGGTCCTCGTCGGTTTCCTCGACAAGTTCATCGTCGTCAAGAAGCTCGCAGACGACTTTGACGTACGCCCCCAGCCGATGCGCCCAGGCTCTGCGATGCCCGCCACCCTCAACGGCCACTATTGTGACAACCTCTTCGACGCACTGGTGGCCCTGCGACTGCCCGCCGTCGCGCCGGAGAATGTCCACCTCGAGGTCGCGCTCGCCGCGCGGCGCCTGGTGCAGCAAGACACGATCGACATAATCACCCACGTCTACGCGCAAATCATCCACAAGGACTACTGCATGCAAGAGGAGGACAATAGGACGCTGGCCTTCTTGGACCGTAGAGCAAGCTTGGACGGCATTGTTCAGAAGCACGTTGAGCTCGCCGCCAACGCCGCTGCTCCTCACACGTCGGTTGGTGACCCGGCGCACTAGGGCATGAGCATGTCATTGATGGATCCGTATGTATTTTTATCTTTCCGTCAAATCCATGTAGTAGTATATGGTACTACTAGTAATTATCTTACCTTTCGCATCAACTTCATAATTTTCATACATACTCCATGCATGAACGGCGCCAGAACCAAACTTCTCATTACTCTAGGGAAAATCGTTATTTCTATCTATCGGTCGCGCCATGGAGCAGAACCAAATTTTACAAGTTACAAGTTCAAAAGGAAAATCCTGCCGTGTTCGCGTTGCACCCCCACACAGTTGGTCCGGCACGCCGCTCAAGGGGGAATGGGTGCGGTGTTGCATTTTCACTTACAAGTGGGCCCGCAGTTGAGCAAACCGACTATCGGCAAACCCCCACCATGCCCACCGCGTGATGGCTGAGAAAATAGGAGGGAGAAGAGATGGCTGTAGCACGAACTCCAAGAAAATTGGTGTCGGATGGGACTCCTGTGGGTGGCGTGTGCCGTACTGCTAGACGTGAATGCTAGTTATGGCCCATGCCATCCCACTATATCGAGCCTATATCGAGGTGCTGGTTACGTAGAACAAATTTCCTGGAGTCCATGCTCAGCCCTCCTCTATCTCTCTTCTCAACCAGCCAGCAGATACGCGGAGCCCATCATATGTTTTCTCATATGCAGTCCCACATGTCAGTGAAAACGCAAGAGGACCCACTGAACCTGCACATCTTTCACCTCGACGTGCTGGTGATGAAAAACAAATCCAATAAAGATCTTCGGTGGCCGATTTTGGAGTTACTCAAGAGTAGTAAGATTCTATTTACATTTTAACCCAAGATGCACATCACATGGATTTAACTACCACTCTATTTTCTTGCATGACACGACCTAGATGCTAGATGTCCCACATGTCGGCAAAAGGAGGAAGAACCCAACCAAATCTTCGGTTGTGCTCTCGGATTAGACTAGTTGTGCTAACTTAAAATTTTATTGTGTAGAATGGATGCAAGTTTTGGTATTGGGAAGAAGAGTACGTCGATATATTGATAGAGCGCAATTTAGTAGATGTTCTAGCACTTTTAGCTAGCATAGAGGCTAGAGATGAGACTAGTGCACTTGTTGATAGAATAGAGGCTAGACATGAGACTAGATGCGAGGAAACAATATCTACTTCTTTACACTCGAAGAAGAAAGAAGCACACAAGATCGAGCCTCCGCACATCAACAATGAATGCATCCAGAAGGCACTAATCCAACTTACAGGAGCAGTTATGGAAGTTGGATATCTTCTAAAATGTATTCTTGTGGTTCTTGTTTTCTTTGGTATTGCTTTTCTAGTCAAAATTATTGTTGGAGTTCGTGCAAAGGAGGTCTGTTTGGGGTCATGCGTTGGAGTTGGCCTTACAAGTGGGACCACAGTTGAGGAAACCGACTATCAGCAAACCCCCACCTCGCCCGCCGCATGATGGCTGAGTTAGAGAAACGACGAGGTTGAAGAGATTGCTCTAGCACGGACTCCAAGAAATATGGTGTCAGATGGAAGTCGTGCCGGTGGCGTGTGCCGTACTCCTGGACGTGAATGCTTGTTCTGGCCCATGCCACCCTACTACTCCTACTACTTATATAGTACTAGTAGTATCGAGGATTCGATGTGCTGGTTATGTACAACGAACACATTAACATATGGCTACAGTAAAAACACCCGCCCGACACGCGAAGCATGTGAAGCTAGTACAAATAGTGTACTACTATTGTTGATTGGCCTCATCCGATAACCTGTTGCAATGCACGTACAATTATGTATTCGGAAAATATTTTTTTGCCTCGTCGCAACACTCACTCAGAGAAGCGACTCGAAAGCCATTCATAAATTTAGTAAGTTTATCACAGCTGTCGGTGTCAAAACCGGCGGATCTCGGGTAGGGGGTCCCGAACTGTGCGTCTAGGCGGATGGTAACAGGAGACAAGGGACACGATGTTTTTACCCAGGTTTAGGTCCTCTCGATGGAGGTAAAACCCTACTCTTGCTTGATTGATATTGATGATATGGGTAGTACAAGAGTAGATCTACCACGAGATCAAGGAGGCTAAACCCTAGAAGCTAGCCTATGGTATGATTGTTGTTCGTCCTATGGACTAAAACCCTCCGGTTTATATAGACACCGGAGAGGGCTAGGGTTACACAGAGTCGGTTACAATGGTAGGAGATCTACATATCTGTATTGCCAAGCTTGCCTTCCACGCCAAGGAAAGTCCCATCCGGACACGGGACGAAGTCTTCAATCTTGTATCTTCATAGTCTTGGAGTCCGGCCAATGATGATAGTTCGGCTATCCGGACACCCCCTAGTCCAGGACTCCCTCAGTAGCCCCCGAACCAGGCTTCAATGACGATGAGTCCGGCGCGTATATTGTCTTCGGCTTTGCAAGGCGGGTTCTCCTCCAAATTCCATGTGCTTGCCGAATAGTGTCCGGCTTCCTTATAAATGTTGCGCTCCTTGGCTTCCACGTCCAATAATGGCCCTCTTCCACGTGTCGTATGAATGCGAAAAGCCAGGGTATTTTTACGTTTTACCCCCTAGCTGCGCGAATAAGCTGCCTATAAGAGAGGCAAGGATCTAGATCCGAATCACACCATCCTCCTTCCGCGAGTACTCATCGAAGCGCCTCTGACAAAAATCCACTCCATCATGGACAGTCGACGCGGCTCCTCCTCTCGCGCTCCCAGCCCTCAGCCAGGAGATTGGAGGAGATGTTCAGTCCCGCACAGCGAGCTAGTGACGCTCCAAGCAGAGGGATACCTTCCCCCAGCCTTCATGGTTCCGGTTCGAGCCGGACTGGCCACCTACAAGGGTGGAAAGCAGGCGGAGAGCGTCCCCAATCCCTCCAAAGGAGAGCGGGTATGCTTCGTCCCATACATCCGTTTCTCCGGGGGCTCCTGGAGTTCTATGGGCTCCAGCTTCACCACCTTACACCTGCCTCCATCTTGCACATCGCGGGCTTTGTAGCCCTTTGCGAGCTGTTCTTGGGCATCGAGGCCCATTTTGCGCTGTGGAAGAGATTGTTTTGCCTCGTACCCCGTTCTCACGAGGGGTCGATATATCAAGTGGGCGGAGCCGAAATATGGCGCGTCGCCGGGACCGGATACCTATCCGGAACCCCGAAGAAGGCGTCCGAAGACTGGCCTTCGGAATGGTTTTATATGGAAGACGCCCCACTGCCGGACCCAGTTCGGATCGGCCTCCCGGAGTTCAGCAACGCTCCTCTGAAGAAACGCCTGAGTTGGCGCCCGCGGAGCCCTCAACGGGAGAATGATAGGGACTTCCAATATCTGATGGGCCGGATAAGGTTACTGGCTCATTCCGGATTGACCATGATTGGAGTCATGGCCACGTGCATCATGCGAGGGGTGCAGCCGCTCCGATATAGGGGCCACCCCATGTGGGATTTCAACGGGGAGGATGACGCCACCCGTCATGGCCGCAAGGGGCCGGGATCAGTTGCCGATCTGGTGAAGATCCTGTCCGGCTTGTACAAGGGGGAGAAGGAGGACTTCCTCCACGCGAGTCCATTGAATGGATTCTCCATGAATAACCCTCAGAGCTGGGTAAGCGGACGTTTATCTATCCGATCTATATTCCCAAAGTTAAGTGTCTCACTTTGTGATTTCGACACAGGAACTGTGCCGGGACGTAGAGGACATACACAGCCTGACTCCACAGCCCGAGGATCCGGGATGATCCCTTGATCCGGCCTCCGAAGAGGATCCGGACATAAAGGTGGAGCTGATCGATGGGGTGTTCCACCAACTTAGCATGGACAATGCTTTGGTCGCCAATACGGCCGACTACCCCGGTTTATCTCCGGCTTCCCAGGTAACTGTGACCGGAGTCCTGACATCATTACTCATCCATGTTTATTTCTGACCACCGTATACCAACGGTGCTCCGCAGGAGGTGCCTTTAAGGCGGGAAGCCAAACCCGCGGCGGCTGACCAACAAGGGTCAGTTTGGCCCAGCAGGCGGAAGAGGAGTGCGGTGCGAATCGAAACATCACCGCAACGGTATGACGCACCACCGTGTTTAAAGGAAAGGTTACTGGGAGGTATATTAACGCTCATGATTTTTCCAGGAGAAAGAACGCTCGCTGGACTGTGTCCGGAGAGGTTGCCAATCAAGCCTCCGCCAGCCAGGCTCCAACGCCTGGTCCGGAGGGGGAGGCGAACACAAGGCGTGAGCCGGATGCTCCTCCAACGGAGGATGCCGACAGGCTGTCCGCCACCAGGTCTGAGGTGGAGAGCGCCATGAATCATAGGCGCCGCCGGACAGTTCTTCGTGATGCGTGTTTCTCCCCGGAGGCATTGAATGCCTTTAATGCGGGAGACGCGCACCTCCGTGCCGCTCGAGATGGTCTAACCAGAGCCACGGAGCAGTATGTGAAAGACATACGGGTGAGGAATTTTGATAGTTATATATGCCAGTAGCCCCCGAGACTTAAAATAGTTAGAATAACTGATTTAAGGATCATTTGTTATGCAGGATCTTACGGGGAAGAATACCCACCTGTCCCAGGAGCTTCAAGAGTGCAAGACCCAACTTGAGGCTGCACTAGCCGCTGCAGGGGGAGCCACAGAGACCCCCTCTGGTAATACATACTTTCGAAAAGATAAGTAGTTTATGAAGTGCGGCGTGTGTATAAGTCTGACAATAATATTGCAGATGGTGCCGGACTAGATCCGGACAAGCAACATCTACTGCGCCAGCTGAAGGCCGGCGAGAAGGTGCTTATGAGGGTGCAGCAGGAGAGGAACAAACTCCAAGATGCCAACACCCAGCTGGGCGAAGAACTAAAAGATGTTCGGGTCCAGCTGTCTGACTCCGTGAAGGAGAATCGGCGGCTTCGTCGCGGCATTTACAGTAAGTGCTTGAGCAAACTCTTTTGAAAAGAAGAGTTCGGCGAGGAAGTCGATTGACAGAAATGTGTCTGTAGGTGTGCTCACAGGTCGTCCTGCGGAGGAAATGCCCGGTTCAACGGGTGACCTACTTCCCGAGCTGCTGCAACTGCACGAACGTGTTCGGCAGGCGATGAGCGGCGTCGCCCAGGCCTTATGGCCGTCCGTCTCCCTACCCGAGGGTCTTGGAGGACTTGCGAAGAAGCTTCAGGGAGCACGGCAGCGCTTCTGTCTGTGGAAGATATCGGCCTGCCGTCAAGGCGCCAAGGAGGCCTGGGCCATGGTGAAGACGCGGTACACGAAGGTTGATCCAAACCACATGGCCGAGGTCGGACCTGTGGGGCCCGATGGGAAGGAGATCCCTGTGAGCTTAATGTACGGCCAAGTAGAGTTGGCCGCGAAGTATTCCCAACGGGACTGTAAACTAGACAGCCTGTTAGATGGGATTGAAGAGGAGTACAATCAGTCAATTTGACGATGTAATTTAAAATGACATGTAAAATGCCTTCTAGCCGGATTGTAGATCGTTTGTCTTTGCGGACCTTTTCGCTTCAACCTCGGGACCCAACAGTCCGGAGTGTGTCCGAATACCCTCGCGGTTATGTAAAACCGGGGCATGCATGGAGACCAGGCGTAGGGGTCATTAGTGCTTTATCAGACAAGTGCCCAACTAGTTATGTTATATTACATGGTTAGTAAGAAACATCTTCCAGGGAGAATAGTTCTGTTAGGGGTTCCTTTCCCTGGGAGGCATGCCCTAAAGTGCATGTCCGGACTGCGAAAAGAGCAGAAAAGCATCTGGGGGCAGATAAATAAATAAGTAAGAAATCATCTTTCATGTCACCGACCAAATATTCCCTTAAGAACGCTAGCTTTCGGCTTCACCCAGTCTGAGGTACACATCCGGCTGACCCGGCAGTAACAATCGCAGAGGTGCTCCCTTTACCTCCTAGCCGAACAATCGGGAATGTAGGGGTAAGCACATGAGCCAGGCAACCCAGCTTGGCCAAAACTTAAGTCATATCGATGCATATAATGGTGAATAAAAGGTACATGCGGAAGTGTGACACATGTGTTGGGCATGAAGCCCGTATAAATAAGCTTCTGTTAAAGAAGCCCCCAGGTATAATGAGTGCGAGCAGCATGTCAAGTGTGTGCAAACAATGCGCAGATCAGCCCTCAAAGGCTTTACGAAAAAGGGAGGAAGAAAGAGAGAAACAAAAGACAGCTAAAGTATAAAATGTGGACGGAGGAAGGAGACAAACTCTGAGTCCGGCGCTAGGCGTAGAATCTTCGGAGACGGGGTGCGTTCCATGGGTTCGGCTCGAGTCGGTTGTCCAATGCGTTTCGCAGACGGTATGCTCCGCCGGTCAGGACTTGGTCGATGATGAAGGGACCTTTCCATTTGGGCTTGTGTTTGTCCTTTTTCTTGTCCAACAGGCGTAGGACTAGTTTGCCAACATTCTAAGTTTTGGCCCGTACTTCTCTGCTTTGCTATCTTCGAGCCTGCTGTTGATAGAATGCGGAACGAGCTTTTGCCACGTCGCGCTCCTCTTCTAAGGCATCCAAACTGTCCTGCCGATCCAACTCGGCTTCTCTTTCTTCGTACATGCGCACGCGAGGTGAGTCATGAATTATATCGCAGGGCAAAACTGCCTCTGCGCCGTATACCATAAAAAATGGTGTGAATCCGGTAGTGCGGTTTGGCGTGGTCCGCAGCCCCCAAAGTACGGAGTCGAGCTCCTCCACCCAGTGCGTGTTAGATTCCGTGAGGGACCGCACTAACCTGGGTTTGATGCCGCTCATGATTAGACCATTTGCTCGTTCGACTTGACCGTTAGTTTGAGGGTGATAGACTGAAGCGTAGTCGAGCTTGATGCCCATATTTTTGCACCAGAGTTTAACCTCGTCGGCCGTGAAGTTCGTGCCGTTATCAGTGATGATGCTGTGGGGGACGCCATAACGGTGTACTACCCCAGATATGAAGTCTATCACAGGTCCGAATTCGGCCGTTTTTAACTGGCTTGGCCTCTATCCATTTGGTGAATTTGTCCACCATGACCAATAGGTATTTTTGCTTGTGGGTTCCCCCTTTAAGGGGTCCAACCATGTCAAGCCCCCAGACCGCGAACGGCCAGGTGATGGGTATAGTTTTGAGGGCGGTGGGTGGCATGTGGCTTTGATTAGCAAAGAGCTGGCAACCGACGCATCGTTGGACTAAGTCCTGGGCATCTGCCCGGGCTGTCGGCCAATAAAATCATGTATGGAAGGCCTTGCCTACAAGGGCCCGGGCTGCGGCGTGGTGCCCGCCGAGTCCGGCGTGAATTTCAGCCAGAAGATTTCGCCCTTCCTCTTCGGAGATGCACCTTTGAAGGACTCCGGTTGTGCTTTTCTTATAAAGCTCTCCCTCATGGACCTTGTAGGCTTTAGATCACTGTACTATGCAGCGGGCCTCATTTTGGTCTTCAGGAAGTTCCTGCCTAATTAAGTAGGCTAGGAATGGTTCCGTCCACGGGGCAATGACTGCCATTATTTCATGGGCTGAAGGTGTTATTTCATTGGCTGAGCCATTGATTGTGTCAGAATGTTCGGTGTTGGGCGGTGCGGTTGGTTCCGGGTTGTTGTTTCCGGACTCCTCTTCCCATAATACGGATGGCTTAAAAAGCCGCTCCAGGAAGATGTTTGGAGGGACGGCCTCGCGCTTTGCGCCGATGCGTGCCAACACGTCGGCCGCCTGGTTATTATCCCGGGCTACATGGTGGAATTCGAGTCCTTCGAACCGAGCTGACATTTTTAAGATGGCGTTACGGTAGGTTGCCATTTTCGGATCCTTGGCGTCAAAGTCTCCATTTACTTGGGATATTGCGAGGTTTGAATCCCCACGGACCTCTAGGCGTTGAATGCCCATGGAGATTGCCATCCGGAGACCATGTAGAAGGGCCTCGTATTCGGCTGCATTGTTGGAGTCCGTGTACATTATCTGAAGTACATATTGGACTGTGTCTCTGGTTGGGGACGTCAAGACGACGCTAGCCCCCAAGCCGGCCAACATTTTAGAGCCATCGAAATGCATGATCCAATTGGAGTATGCACCATACTCTTTAGGGAGTTCGGCTTCGGTTCATTCAACGATGAAGTCGGCCAAAACTTGCGACTTTATAGCTCGCCGTGGTTTGTAGGTTATGTCGAATGGTAGGAGCTCAATGGCCCATTTTGCAATCCTGCCCGTCGCGTCGCGGTTGTTTATAATGTCGTTGAGAGGTACTTCGGAGGCTACTGTTATCGAACAGTCTTGAAAGTAGTGTCGCAGCTTCCGGGATGCCATGAACACCGCATACGCTATCTTTTGATAATGTGGATACTGGGACTTGCATGGTGTTAAGACAGTGGATACGTAGTACACTGGTTTTTGAAGAGGGAATTTGTGCCCTTTTGTTTCTCGTTCGACGACGAGCACCGCGCTTACAACTTGATGTGTTGCCGCGATATATAATAACATTGGTTCGCCCAAGTTGGGCGTGGCCAGGACCAGATTTGTTGCCAATATGGCCTTTATTTCTTCGAGTCCGGTCGTGGCGCCATCCGTCCATTCGAAGTGTTCGGTGCGCCGGAGGAGGCGATAAAGGGGCAATGCCTTTTCTCCCAAGCGGGAGATGAAGCGGCTTAGAGCCGCCACGCATCCAGTCAATTTTTGTATTTGTTTTAGGTCTTTTGGGATATCCAACTGTGACAAAGCTCGGATCTTGGCTGGCTTTGCTTCAATTCCTCTACCGGATACAATGAAGCCCAAGAGCTTTCCGGCTGGTACGCCGAAAACGCATTTTTCCGGGTTGAGCTTAATGTCATATGCTCGGAGGTTGTCGAATGTGAGCCTCAAATCGTCTACTAGAGTTTCGACGTGTTTGGTCTTGACGACCACATCGTCTACGTATGCCTCCACTGTTTTGCCGATCTGGGTTGCCAGACATGTCTGAATCATGCGCTGATATGTTGCGCCGGCGTTTTTGAGCCCGAAGGGCATTGTGTTGAAGCAGAATGGTCCGTATGGAGTAATGAATGCCGTTGCGGCTTGGTCTGTCTCCGCCATCTTGATTTGATGGTAGCCGGAGTATGCGTCGAGGAAGCACAATGAGTCGTGCCCTACGGTAGCATCAATGATTTGATCGATGCGGGGAAGGGGGAAAGGATCCTTTGGACAAGCCTTGTTAAGGTCTTTAAAATCGACGCACATGCGCCAGGATTTGTCCTTTTTTGGTACCATTACCAGGTTTGCTAGCCAGTCCGGATGTTTTATGTCTCTGATGAATCCGGCTTCTAATAGTTTGGCTAGCTCCTCTCCCATTGCCTGTCTTTTGGGTTCGGAAAATCGCCGAAGAGCCTGTTTGACTGGCTTGAATCCTTTTAGGATATTTAGGCTGTGTTCTGCCAACCTGCGTGGGATTCCTGGCATGTCTGAAGGGTGCCAGGCAAAGATGTCCCAATTTTCCCGAAGGAATTCTCGTAGTGCGGCGTCTACATCAGGGTTTAATTATGCCCCAATGGAGGCCGTCTTTGTGGGGTCCGTTGGATGGACTTGGAATTTGACTATTTCGTCCGCTGGCTTAAAAGAGGTGGACTTGGATCTCTTATCGAGTATCACATCGTCCCTGTTCACCATGGAGCGCAGCGCAGTGAGTTCCTCTGCCGCTAGGGCTTCGGATAGTGCCTCTAGGGCTAGTGCGGCTGTCTTATTTTCGGCGCGGAGTGCTATGTCCGGATCACTGACAAGAGTGATGATTCCATTGGGCCCGGGCATTTTAAGCTTCATATACCCGTAATGGGGTATAGCTTGAAAAATTGTGAATGCCTCTCGCCCTAATAAAGCGTGATATCCGCTGCTGAACGGGGCCACTTGGAACGTGACCTCCTCGGACCTGTAATTGTCCGGCGAGCCGAACACCACATCTAGTGTAATTTTTCCTGTGCAGCGTGCTTCCCGACTAGGGATTATTCCTCTAAAGGTTGTGCTGCTTCGCTCAATGCGGCTCCAGTCTACTTCCATTTTTCGAAGGGTTTCCTCGTAGATGAGGTTTAATCCGCTGCCGCCATCCATGAGTACCTTGGTAAGACGAAAGTCGTCCACTATTGGACTGAGGACCAATGCGGCTGGTGCTCGGGCTGTTCGGAATTTAGGTTCGTCGCTGGCGTTGAGGTGATAGCCGTGTCGCTCCATGGATTTATTGTTGCTACTTGGTAGACTTCGGCGAGGCTGCGGAGTGTTCGTTTCCGCATATTATTTGATGCGAAAGTCTCGAAGACTGTTAATACCGTACTGGTACTGTTGGGCTGGTTCTCTGGGGCTACAAGCTCTTCGCCACTTTTGGCCACCTGCCGTAGTATCCAACATGCTCGAAGGCTATGTGTTGGAGTGGCGCCCTCTGTACTATGGATTTTACAGGGTCCGCTGAGCCATCCCTCCAGTACGGTTCCGTGCCCTTTAGGGGTTTTTTGCTTTTTGGTTTTTGTCCCAGGTGCCTGAGCATGATGCACCCTTTTATTTCGGACTAGGGTTGTGTTCGGAGCCGGATTGTCCCAAAACTTGGTTTCGGTTTTCCAGGCACTCTCCGTCGCATAGTACTTTCGTACTACGGACGCCAGGTCGGCGAAGCGTGTAATTTCATGACGACTTATGGCGTTCATGATTCCCTTGTCCGTGCAATTGTTGCAGAAAATTGAAATTGCGCTTTCCTCACGGCAGTCCTTTATCCTGTCCTTAACCAGGAGGAATCTGGCCCAGTAATGATGTACTATTTCAGCGGGCTCTTGCCGGATTTGACATAGATCGCTTGTGTTTGGGTGGGCGGGTGGAATTAAATTCGGAACCCCGCCCAATCTGAGGCTCAAAGGCTGAAAAGTTTCCGAATTTGGAAGCTTGGATTGCTGGATGTTGTCCAATGAATCTGGTCTGCTGCCAGACTTTAGGTTTAGTACTTGATTGACGTCCGTCCCTCCACGGGAATCCGTCATGGAGGGATCAGGAATCCGGACATAACTGGTCTTTAATATAGAAGAAGAGTCGTCGCGCTGTTCCTCTACCACAACAACGTGGTGGGTAGCCTGGGGAGAGTTGATCTCTCTCAGATCGGTTTTAAGCCCAATCTGATCGTAGTCTGTAGCGACTCCCAGGGCGGCGATGCGATCCAAGAGCTCATTTATGGAGGAGAGCTCCATCGGATCTAGCTGCTCGCCGAATTCCGAGTTGACGTGAAGATCGCTTTTGATGACCCGAGAGGTCATTGTCGGAGCGGCGGCCGAACAGGCGGTCATAAGAAAACCACCTAGCCGGATAGTTTGGCCGGTGGCCAAAGCTCCTTTGGCAACGGTACCGTCTTTAAAGACGGTAAGAGGCATCCTTCCTTATTGCAACGGCATAGAGGAACTCTCAATGAAAGCACCAATGTCGGTGTCAAAACCGGCGGATCTCGGGTAGGGGGTCCCGAACTGTGCGTCTAGGCGGATGGTAACAGGAGACAAGGGACACGATGTTTTTACCCAGGTTCGGGCCCTCTCGATGGAGGTAAAACCCTACTCCTGCTTGATTGATATTGATGATATGGGTAGTGCAAGAGTAGATCTACCACGAGATCAAGGAGGCTAAACCCTAGAAGCTAGCCTATGGTATGATTGTTGTTCGTCCTATGGACTACAACCCTCCGGTTTATATAGACACCGGAGAGGGCTAGGGTTACACAGAGTTGGTTACAATGGTAGGAGATCTACATATCCGTATTGCCAAGCTTGCCTTCCACGCCAAGGAAAGTCCCATCCGGACACGGGACGAAGTCTTCAATCTTGTATCTTCATAGTCTTGGAGTCTGGCCAATGATGATAGTTCGGCTATCCGGACACCCCCTAGTCCAGGACTCCCTCAACAGGCATATCATTTTATTACATACAATAGGTCATCAACCCACATCGACAACGAGGATA
The DNA here is from genome assembly GCF_018294505.1 of Triticum aestivum. Lineage (NCBI taxonomy): Eukaryota > Viridiplantae > Streptophyta > Magnoliopsida > Poales > Poaceae > Triticum > Triticum aestivum. The sequence continues at coordinate 168,512,115 of NC_057798.1, forward strand.
CATTATAAATACTACAGTTTTCATCACACAACAAATAACAAGCAATGAAATGAACTTCAACTCAACCAATCCTCGGCATTGGAAATGCTTGCTTTGAACCACAAGTGATTCTCTGGGAAGGGCCATCCACTATCGATCTCGAGACCAACATAGGACTGATCATCCAGGCTAAAGCGGCCTACTATATCAGTACCAGGGTAGGGAACCACCGAAATGTCCGAGGTATAGATACAATTGCTTCTCATAAATGGTAGTAACGTTGTGTCAACAACAGTTTGATCGCCTTTCACCATCATTGGATAGTTTTGTCCAGGGAAGAGAGAGTTTTCTCCAAGACTATCAATTCTGTACCAGGGAGAAGGTGTTGGCGCTAGCACACTAGTATCCATCCTGAATACCATGCAACGGGTGTTGGAATAGGTCCATAGAGTGCGATCATGGGAGACAACACCTGCTTCCTTAGTAGTAACATCAGCAGTGGGCTGTATACAGACAAGAAGGGGTGATCCATCGGAATTAGTTGCCAGGTGCCACTGAGTATATGGGCCCTACTCGTCCTCATGTTCGTGATCATCACCATCGTCATCCCCCCTTGGTTATAAAAAATTTCAAGTATAGGTGGTGGAATGTTCACAGGACCTTGGAAACACAAGAAGAAGGTTAATTAGTAAAGGGAAACTTGCTAACCCGCATGCATGTGGATGGAACAACTATAATTATGATGGAAGACAAACGTACCGAAACTACGAGGATCCCATGCAAAAACAATGCCATGAGTGGTGGAAGCAAACACAAGACCCTCGTATTGAATTGCATCACTATACACATCCGTGTACAGAAACTGATTTTTGAGCTATATCCATCCAGTCAAACCACGAAGGACGGCAACAAGCTTGTCAAAGATAGCAACAACTACATAGTTCCTGTAATTCCAAGAGCGGTTGGGAACTCGACAAATTACTATCTTCCATAGAAGACAGTCACCATGATCGTATTTGAACGTGCGTAGAATACCGGTGTGCTCAACCTCTGGGTAGTCTGCTGAGATTTTTGGAAGTGGAACCCGGTGACGAGTGTGCACATTCTCAAGTTCCCACTCGCAGTTGTACCTAATATAAACAACCCAATCTCCATTTGCGCCTGCCCAAGCCTTGCCCTCACGCGATGGCATATTAACATCATACTATCATTATCAAGCGGCATCAACTTGCACAAGGCGAGGCCTCTGTCGTCCCCGCGCCAGTCATCAAGGTCATGGCGAAAAAGATAGGGGAGATCAAACCGCTCCTGGACCCTTGGGTTCCTTGTAATGATGTTATTAGTTGAGTCGAGAATGGTCTTGAACGAACCTGCCATGCTAGCCGAGGTGATGACGTTGCACTGATCAATGAGTTCCTCCACCATGTCATCTTTCAGATCGGGGCAAGAATAACGGGGTCGTTTCTGGCGTGTTCCCTCCATGGAGAAGATGATCGAACAATGACAGAAGGTAGGGTGAAGGCAAATGGAGGAGGGAGGAAGAGCGTGCGACAACAGTTCCAAATCGAGAGGGAAAGGTGAAGAGTCAGTGTACGGTTGCCAATTTGACACGGTACACGAAGAGGCACCCCGGCCTACACGTCCGTTCGGAAATACTAGTAGAAAAGGACTCGCCGTCGTCTCACTGATATGTTGGAACGGGACCACATGTCAACGAAACATGGTGTGTAATTTCTCATGCAAAATGCGATCTGGCCGCATTGGCCCGAGGTGCCGCATTAGTTATCGACCTTTATTTTTTTAATGGCATGCCGTTCATTTTTGAAGCACGACTAACTTGTAATGTATGCAGAGAAAAAATAAACTACTCTACCACTACTCCACCTCTAGAACTAGTAGTATAAAAAAGATATATAGGCTGGAGCTTCAGCGCTTTCTTGCTAAGGGATGCCCACTTGCTTCTCACCCTATCACCCTCTCTCTAGATCTAACAAAGACGGCCTCTCTCTCCCTCCTCACCGGTGGTCACAGATCCGCCAGGGAAGAAAGGGACGTGCAACATTGACACACTCGTCGGCGGTGAGCGAGGTCATGCACTGACGACAAGGCCGTCCTCTCAGACCTAGCGCCCGTGCGGGATGCCCTCCATCCCCAAGCTCGCTGCCATAGTGTGTGCGGAGGACGATGACCATGAGCGAAGCCACTTCCTGCCGACCCTGAGGTATGCTACCTCTTTTCGAACCATACCCTTGTTCTATTTCCCCATCTTCCACGTCGCTGCATGTGGATCTTTTTCCACTCCACCATCTTCCCAATTTGCTATCCTCTGCTCTGCTAGTCATGCAGACGAAGACCTTAATTTGCACTATTAAAGGAAACCCTACTTCATGCAGACTAATCCATGTCTGGGTTGAATAAGGAAAGGAAGGGAGATTGTATTGTCCAAGGGAGTAGGCATCGAACCCGCATCTAGGTTGAAAAGGGGAAAATCAGTAGCTAAGGAACGAGTCTCGTGTCTCTTGGTTGAAGAAGGGTAGAAAGGCATGACAACGCAATAGAGAATGACCAGGTCGATTGGTTTGTTGTCCTCAGATAGGAAAAAGGTGGCTAAAGAGAACAAAAATGGGACGTAACCCACATATGCTGCCTGGATATTTGTTGCTATGTCCAACCATACCTCCCTCACCACTCTACGTCTATGGAGGTACATCGTACTGGTGCACCCACTGTCTGAATGGGCCTCCCATGCTCTTATTGCCACTTTTTTGCTATAGTATAACGCCAGCAGTCAAGTCAAGCAATGTTACTGCTAAACTGATGCCACATTTAACTAATGCCGCACTCAGTCTAATGCACCGATAAATTTAAGCAATGCCATTTAATTTCACTGGATTATTTCAGGGTTAGCTGTTGATTGTGGATGTATTAAAGATTTTTCAGCTAAGGCATTCTAATGCTGTTGCACAGCCAGTATACCAACAATGAAACTTGTTACTACCTTCAGATTTTTGCACTGTAAATGCTTATAGATTACATACCTCACTTTCATGACATAAGTTAATTTTTTGTACAGTGTCACCAAAATGCCAAGGCACTGATGTCATTTTATTTTGGTTAAACTGCACAAAAAATTATGAAGACAAGAGGAAAGGTCAAGAGTGGGCACCTCCTCCTCCGGCTGTTCTCTTGATTCGTTCGATCAAGTTTTTATGTTTGATCGATTATCAAGATTGGGATAGCAATTTTTAAGGTCCCCCCGAGTTTGAAATGATATTTACCTTGGAGGTACATGGTTTGCAATTTTTTTATACTGTCATTAGTTAATAATGCTAGTTACCTTCAGACTTTTATATTTGGTTTAATGCTCATGCACAGCTAGTATACCAATGCTAAAACTTGTTACCTTTACATCTTGTATTGTTAATTCTTATAGAAATCTTCCAGTGCTAGAGTTTATTGAAATATGTTCAGTAAAACCATTGTACTGTGAAATAACTACTCTATTGTTGCACTAGCCACTCGATTAGTGTATATTTGTAGTATTCGAATGGTGTTGCATTAGCGTATGGACATAAATAAAGTGTAGCAAGCTTTCCCAGATATGTGCTCAAGAAAACTACTACCTGTTTTTCTAAATACTAGACATTTGGGTACTTTAAGTTGAACCGCGAAAACGTCTTATATTAAGGAACAGAGGGTGTAGAGTTCACTCAAATTATCCCAGTAAAGCTAGTCACACCTTTGTTAAAATTAATGTTCATTATGTTATCGAAGGAGGTCCGTATGTTTGTCTCTAATGTCGGTCGACTACATACCTGACATCATGATGTAATGTTAAGGCATTTCCTTTTGTATAGTTTCACTGAATTGTCAAGGCAGTGATGGCATTTTATTTTAGTTGAACTACACAAAATATGCTTAAAAGATGAGGAAAGGTCAGGAGTCGATCATTCTTTCAAAAAGAACTATATATGCCTTTCTGACATCAGCTGCTGTTTGATACGTCTCCAACGTATCTATAATTTTTGATTGCTCCATGCTACTTTATCTACTGTTTTGGACTATATTGGGCTTTATTTTCCACTTTTATATTATTTTTGGGACTAACCTATTAACCGGAGGCCCAGCCCAGAATTGCTGTTTTTTGCCTATTTTAGTGTTTCGAAGAAACGAAATATCAAACGGAGTACAAACGGAATGAAACCTTCGGGAACGTGATTTTCTCACCGAACGTGATCCAGGAGACTTGGACCCTACTCCAAGATGTAACAGAGGCGGTCACGAGGGTGGGGGCGCCCCACCAGGGCGCGCCCCCTGCCTCGTGGCCCCCCTGTTGCTCCACCGACGTACCCCTTCCTCCTATATATACCTACGTATCCCCAAACGATCAGAACAAGAGCCAAAAACCTAATTCCACCACCGCAACCTTCTGCATCCACAAGATCCCATCTTGGGGCCTGTTCCGGAGCTCCGCCGGAGGGGGCATCCACCACAGAGGGCTTCTACATCAACACCATAGCCCATCCGATGAAGTGTGAGTAGTTTACTTCAGACCTTCGGGTCCATAGCTAGTATCTAGATTGCTTCTTCTCTCTTTTTGGATCTCAATACAATGTTCTCCCCCTCTCTCGTGGAGATCTATTCGATGTAATCTTCTTCTTTTTGCGGTGTGTTTGTTGAGACCGATGAATTGTGGGTTTATGATCCAACTTATCTATGAATAATATTTGAATCTTCTCTGAATTCTTTTAGGTATGATTGAGTTATCTTTGCCAGTCTCTTCGAATTATCCTTTTGGTTTGGCCAACTAGATTGGTAGTTCTTGCAATGGGAGAAGTGCTTAGCTTTGGGTTCAATCTTGCGGTGTCCTTTCCCAGTGATAGAAGGGGCAGCAAGGCACGTATTGTATTGTTGCCATCGAGGATAACACGATGTTTTTTTTATCATATTGCATGAATTTATCCCTCTACATCATGTCATCTTGCTTAAGGCGTTACTCTGTTTTTAACTTAATACTCTAGATGCATGCTGGATAGCGGTCGATGATTGGAGTAATAGTAGTAGATGCAGAATCATTTCGATCTACTTGTCTTGGACGTGATGCCTATATACATGATCATACCTAGATATCCTCATAACTATGCTCAATTCTGTCAATTGCTCAACAGTAATTTGTTCACCCACCGTAGAATATCTATGCTCTTGAGAGAAGCCACTAGTGAAACCTATGGCCCCCGGGTCTATTCTCATCATATCAATCTCTATCGCTTTATTACTTGCTTTGTTTTTACTTTGCCTTTTACTTTTCACTTTGCATCTATCTATCAAAAATACCAAAAATATTATTTATCATCTCTATCAGATCTCACTCTCGTAAGTGATCGTGAAGGGATTGACAACCCCTAATCGTGTTGGTTGCGAGTAGCTATCATTTTGTGTAGGCACAAGGGACTTGTGCGTGGTCTCCTACTGGATTGATACCTTGGTTCTCAAAAACTGAGGGAAATACTTATGCTACTTTGCTGCATCATCCTCTCCTCTTCGGGGAAATCCAACGCAGTGCTCAAGAGGTAGCACTGTTGCCTTATTTATTCCCTCAAACAGGTGGTTAGAAACAGTCTTGCTACCTTTTCCCATTAAGAAATTGGAATGCTTATATTTGTGAGTCTATCCTTCAATTAGTGTCATTTTTACTGTAATCACACTTTCAATATCTATGCAAACAGGGATGGTCGATTTTAGTGGAACTGCACAAAAAGTCCAACTGGTTCAACATTAGGAGCATGTTTTCTTCCAAACCTTTATATCCAATTGGTGGCACTATGAGCTGTTCATTACGAAGGTACATGGTTTGCTGCTATCTTGCTACTCTTTTTGTACTGTCATTAGATAGTAATACTAGTGGTTTGCATGTGAATTTATTGGCAGGGTGGACCTACATTGGAGGTGCAGGACAGGATTCAATGATTGGATGCTCAATTTTGGTTGTATCGATTTCATCTCTTCCATCACTGTGAACATTGATATCCTTGGTCTAATGAAGAATAGGCGCTATATTTCTGCTCTGAACCAGCAAATCAATTCAGTATGAAATTGTCCAGGGCAAAACATAACTGTATCAAATTGTCCAGTGCAGAACATGACAGATGCTAAGCGGAAGATACATGTTTAAACCAAAAATACTAGGTGTGGTATATGTTTACTAGCTGCTTGATATTTGTGTAGACAAAGATGTCTACCCGTTGCTATTTGGCAAACAAACAAAGTGACCGCAATTATAGTTGAACTGCACAAGAGAATATTATAGTCACTACATGCAGTGCCATTTGAAAATAGACACAGAAAGATTGGATAGTCACTTCATGGACTGTAGAAAAGTAGTACTGTACTATTTATTGGCCAACACTAGGTGCTTCATTGCTTTGTTTTGATTATACAATGGGCATCATTTGGCCTAAGTTAAAGTTTGTATTCCGAAAATAGTCTCATCGTCTGATCGAGAGAAGACCAAATCATATTGCAGTGGATGTTCCTCCATCATGTGTGGTTCATTCTCATGGTTCCAGCTGTTGGTGAAACCACTTACGTTTGCAAGAGGAATTGTCGACTTCACAAACAAATTTGTCTTTCAGTCTGTACTGAATGTTGGCCAAGAGAAGCATCCATGTTATTAGGAAGAACATATGTTTTTATAGATATTTGCTTTTGGAGCTACATATTTGTATATGATCTGTGAATCATTGAGAAGGATTAACATGTTGATCTTATGTATGGGAATCGTACTAGTTGGTTTTAGTTGCGACGCAAGATCCAAAGTGGCTGATCTTTGCTTTTGGAGCTACATATTTGTATATGATCTGTGAATCATTGAGATGCATTAACAGTTACTTATTTCTGTTCGCTCAGTGTTTACAAGTTACTGATCGATCACTAGCTAGCCTACTAATGCGCTCCTGGCAGTTTTATTTGTAACGCAAGATCCGAAGTGGCAGTTTTTTGAATAAAAATGCCTACCTCTGAACAAACTGACAAGCTACACTATCCGACCTACTCGATCCTACACGGATAAATAGCGGATCATGCACGTACTACCTCCTTTCCGGTTTGCAGGGCTCAATTCAAGAAACGACATACTCGATCCTACACGAATAACTAGCGGATCACACATGTACTAGTACCTCCTTTCCGGTTTGCAGGGCTTAATTCAAACCTCTCACCAACCAAGGTACTCCCTCCGTCCGGGTTTGTTAGTCCCGTGAGCAAAGCAGCAAGACCAAGGCATGGCAATAATTAACTGCATGCAGAAGTTTAAGCCTAATTAATTCCAGCGATTTAAGTGGCTGCATGCGTGCCCTCGGTTGCGACTCGTTGCATGCTGCTCCGCGTACTGGCTGCGAGCGATTTTGAGTGCCTGCATGCAGCCGGCCGTAATTAAGGCAGCTAACTGATGCGAAAAAAGATGAGGTTTAATTGTTGCGGGCTTTTTAAATCCATGGAATCATTATCGACAAGGAGGGAGATGATTCGAGTGCACTCGTTTGACCGTCATGCCAGTGTGCGACCCAGATGGGACGGGACAGCACAATGATAATTTCAGTTTCTCTAGTTTTCCACGGCAAGCTGACGCGCTAAGCCATGCCTGCTTATGCATTGAATTTCGATGACCGTCACGCTACCTTCCGCCTATAAGTACTGTTTCCCGGCGTTCTCCAGTGGCACCATGACCAACTCGCCATATGCTCATAAGCCCCCACCGGCCCGACGTCACTCGCCACTTATCCTCGCCCTCGCCACGTCTGCCATGCCCCGCCCGTCCACGGTAGGCGAGGCCAGAGGCGGTCACCACCGGAACTAGTGTTCGATTTTTCACCGGAAGGTAGACGGAGGGAGGAGGCATTCTATCTGTCTTTAGATGGCAATGCGGAGATCGAGGACTTGTTGGAGCGTGACCGCCTGGCGGAGGAGCAGGAGTTGTTGGAGCGCGACCGTCTGGCGAAGGAGCAGTGTATCACCAATTTGCGCTGCTAGCGGGACATGGAGCAGTAGTGCACCGACGCTCTGAGTCGCGAGCAGAGCACCCGCAACTGGGCCGACTACGTGGAGGCCGGCGCCCGGCAAATAGCCCTGGAGGAATGAACTAAATCATGACGAACCACCATGAAGAACTCCGGTACTAAAAGGATGATGACATCAAATTGAAGCTTGAAAAGAATAAGATTAAAACCTTGCGGTGATTTAGATGGAGGTTTCGACGAAATGGCCGAGGAAGATTTGAACTCCGGAATAGAAAAGATGAAAACACTTGGAACTAGAATTTATTCATCAAGAACAAACTCCAAAGGAAAAGATCAATCACTTGGATGAAATAAGAATAAGATTTATTGTATGCTTATCCTTCATCAGATTAAATTGATGACAAGCAGTGGATTTTTGCATACTACTTATTCTTCTTGAAAAGGAGGGGGTATAGCACAAAACTTGAGAAAGTCTTCATGAACCACCGGTAGGATTAGAAAGAACGAAAGGATTAAAATGATAATCAAGGAAAAGAATCTTGAACGAACCACCGTTAGAATTCGGAAATGACTGACGAAAGAGAATGAATCACCGGGAAGAATTAGAAGAACCAATATGCTAGAGGGGATTTAGATGCAAAAGAACAAAGATATCATGAGCTGATAAAGAACACTTGAGCGAAGCACCGGAAGAATATTGAGATGAACGAAGGGGCACGGATATAGAATAATTGGGGAATGAATCTGAAAACTTGGAACGAAGCAATATTCTGAAAAGATGGCCTCCGGATGATTGAGACGGCAAAAACAACTCCTAAAATACTCCGGATGGATGAAAAAGAATAACTGACAAATGGAATAATTCGCGAGGATAACATGAAGCTAGAACCATGATACTTCGCGAGAACAGACAAGATTTGGAGCAAAACTCTTCTTCCGTCTTCAAATGATGACGAGAAACACCACCAAAATTGTTAAGGCACTCCGGGGGAACGAAAAGCGAAGAGGTTGAGCCAACAATGAAAAGAATTTGAAAGCGATCTTGGAGAAGGCATGTGACTGATGAAATTCATTCTTATGTCACACTTGAAAAGAATTAGGAATGGCTTCGGAGTAATTATAAGAGTCGGGTAAGATCCTGGGAGAAAACCTGTGGGTTAGGGCCCACTAAAGAGAAAAACACCGTTGGGAAGGGATGTAGAAGAGATAGATGATGCACCGAAACAACTGAAATATTTGAATGAGGTGACAACCTCGAATTAATTGGAACACTGATGAATCTCCTGACATGTCTTGCACACTCCGGAAGGATAAACTGGCGAGAGGCGAACGAGCAAGGAAAACACTTGAGCCGAGAGAAAGAATATAATCACTACCGAAAAACTAGAATTGAATCCACCGGAAAAGAAAAAGAGATGAAGAATGTCGAATAAAACGAGAATTCACCAGTTGAAATAATTGAGAGAAGACTGAAGAGGCTCCGTACGAATGAAATTGATGGTCGAAAGAGACTCAGGCTCCGGGAAGAAAAAGGGTGGGAGGGCGGGAAAAACAAAGGTAACTTGGAAGGGCGAACTGACGAATATCTTGAAGAGAAAACACCGGTTGAAAGAAAACAAAGGCTTCACACGAGTAGGATGGATACTCGATTACGGACTCTGGATCCGAGAAGAAAAGGGTGGGCGGGTGGGAAAAACAAGGACAACTTCCGATGGGGAAAAAAACAACGTCGTGGAGGAAGAACTGAGGATTGATCTCGCGAAAGACAAAGAGGTTCGAGTCGACTTGACGAGAGATGCACCGGACAAAAGAGGATGGACAACTCATGAAACTAACCACGTGATCCTAAAGAAAAATTTGAACAGGAAGAGGAGTAATTCAAAACACCTACGTCAAGATTCCTCACCAGAGCAAAGAAGGGGCTGAGGAGTAAAAAGAATTCCTACTCTCCGATATAACTAGACTCCGAAAACAGTTTTCTTCTAGACTCAACAACGGCCAAACTACACGATCAATCAAGGGGGGCTCCTAAGGTCAGTCGTGGCTCTGATACCAACATGTCACGCCCAATATGCGATACTATCCTAAAGATACTCGAAGGTCCCACCAAGGATAGAACCGCATATTGATACGCTTTGCAAGGTGGATATCATTACATCAACATTACATAATAGATGAGGATACATACAAGAGGCATACAATGCCACACGAATACATCAATACATCATACATAAGAGCACCATCCGACTATGGATGAAACACAAATAGAAACTCAAACGACAACCACCCTGCTAGCCCAGGCTGCCGACCTGGAACCTATCCCTTGATCGAAGAAGAAGCAGAAGAAGAACTCCAAGACAAGTAAACATCGCTCTCACATCATGATCATTGCATAACCTGTACCTGCAACTGTTGTTGTAGTAATCTGTGAGCCACGAGGACTCAGCAATCCCATTACCATGGGTATCAAGACTAGCAAAGCTTAATGGGAAAGGAAGGGGTAAAGTGGTGAGGTTGCAGCAGTGACTAAGCATATATGGTGGCTAACATACGCAAATAAGAGCGAGAAGAGAGCAAACGGAACGGTCGTGAAGCTAGCAATGATCAAGAGGTGATCCTGAACTCCTACTTATGTCAAACATAACCCAAAGACCGTGTTCACTTCCCGGACTCCACCGAAAAGAGACCATCACGGCTACACACGCGGTTGATGCATTTTAATTCAGATCTGGTGTCAAGTTATCTACAACCGGACATTAACAAATTCCCATCTGCCACATAATCGCGGGCACGGCTTTCGAAAGATAATACCCTGCAGGGGTGTCCCAACTTAGCCCATGATAAGCTCTCGCAATCAACGAAGGATATACCTTCTCCCAGGAAGACCCGATCAGTCTCGGAATCCCTGTTTACAAGACATTTCGACAATGGTAAAACAAGACCAGCAAGACCGCCCGATGCGCCGACAATCCCGATAGGAGCTACACATATCTCGTTCTCAGGGCAACACCGGATGAGCAATCCGTACAACTAAAACCAGACCTCAAGTTTCCCTGAGGGGGCGCTGCAAAGGGCTCTAGTTCGGACCAGCACTTAGAGAAGCACTGGCCCGGGGGGCTAAATAAAGATGACCCTCGGGCTCCGGAAACCCAAGGGAAAAAGGGCTAGGTGAGGCAAATGGTAAAACCATGGTTGGGCCTTGCTGGAGGAGTTTTATTCAAAGCGAACTGTCAAGGGGGTCCCATAAATCACCCGACCACGTAAGGAACGCAAAATTCGGGAACATAACACTGGTATGACAAAAAACTAGGGCGGCAAGAGTGGAACAAAACACCAGGCATAAGGACGAGCCTTCCACCCTTTACCAAGTATATAGATGCATTAATTAAATAAGAGATATTGTGATATCCCAACATAATCCTATCCATCATGGAGCAATCTTCAACTTCACCTGCAACTAACTATGCTATAAGAGGGGCTGAGCAAAGCGGTAACATAGCCAAACAACGGTTTGCTAGGAAAGGTGAAAAAGGTGAGAGGCTGACATGGCAATTTGGGAGGCTTGAAGAGCAAAAGATAGGTAGCGCGACATAGCGATAGAACGAAACAACTAGCATAGCAATGATAGTAGTGAGATCCAAGGTGACGGTCATCTTGCCTGAAATCCCGCTAGGAAGAAGAACGAGTCCATGAAGAAGATGAAGCCACGAAGACAAACCAAGCGTAGACGAACGAATCCTCACGATCGCAACGAAATGAGAACTATCGAGAAGAAGCACACAACATGGTAAACACACCACACATAGACAAGACATGATGCACAACAAGCATGATGCATGACAAAGCTACATGAGGCTATTCATGGCAAGAGATGATGCAAACAAGAACAACACATCAAAGCAAGTTTAAATGAGGTCGGAAACAACATATAACAATTTCGGTAAGTCCTCATATGCAAATTTAGATGTTGGCCCAGATCTGAACAAACATTAAGTTGAAGTTGTTAAACAGCAAGTTAAAGAGCACCAAGGTGATCTACACGAGATTCTAGTCAAGTTACATATAAAGATAATTTAATTCGGAGCTACGGCCTAGAAGATATGAGCAAAACAAGTTAAACATGGCATTGGTGAAAAATGCATTCAAACATAGGGCAAACACCTCAAAACAAGGATGCAACATGATAATATGAAACTCCATGCAAAATCAATCAAGTTTCATATAGAGCACACCCAAAACGGAGCAACGGTTCAACACATACACTCCAAAACAGCAACTAGGCATCTAGCAAGCATCGAAACAACATGCTACAGTACCACAATATGAAAACAAAAGGCATGAAAATGATGTACAGGTAAAGCATGACAAAACATGAACACTGTGCTATCTCCAGAAACTACTAGAACATGCTCAAAATGACATGACAAGATTGCAAATAATAACAGTTTACAGACTTAGCAGAAATAACATCAGGTTGCAATGTTTAGAGCTATCAAACAACATGTTAGAGAATCTATCATGGCAATCAAAGGCATGGCATGAACATACTAATCTCATATAACAAAAGTCCCTTACTGACCATGAGCCAAAAGGGCACATAAAATATGATGGCACCCATGTAAACATGGCAAAGGATATGACAGATTCATACATGGCAGGAATAACAATAAGTAGGCATGTTGGTGAGCTTGTACCACTCACCACAGAGCAATACATGGCCTGGCAAGGTGACCAACAGTAAGAATACATGTTTGTGAAGCTACACATGGCAAGAGAAAGTTCATAGCATGCTTGGATCACTAACAACAATCATGACAACATTGAACTTAATGTTAACAGTCTGACAGCAACATTATTTAGCAAGTTTGGAGCAAGATAACAACAAGCTAAAACAGGCTATAAATGCAACCAGGGGCATGAATGGATAGAGCATGACATGTATAACAAAACATCCTTAGTAAACATCTCTAGATTATGCATAGAATGACTTGTAGCAGCAGGTTTACACAGCATCATAATATAACAGAAACAGTCTAGCAAAACAGCAACAGCAAGTACCCTACTTAACAAGCTCGATGCACTCACTAAAAGACCCACAAAAATACATGGATGGCACTACTGCGAAGATGGCATGACATAGTACAAAACACATGTAGAGCTCATGCTCATAAGATGCACACATCAAATGCAACAAAAATGACAAATCATCAAGTTATAACAGTTTTAGCAGGTTAACATCATATAGCACTCTTGCGGCGATGATTAGGGCATCAAGATGGACTCAAATGAACATGATGCAATGGAATGAAATGAAGTACTCATCGAGGCGAACAATTTTACATATTACACGTATGAAATGGAGCAGTATGCAGCAAGTTATGATGCGATAAACAGGCGCACAAAATGCTGAAATTAAAGGGACAGCAGTTTTTATGAAAAAAAAAACAGAACGGGCGCAGGATAACTAAAATGCGACCGGGCGGGTTTTAGGCGGGGCTCACCTAGCGGGCTGAGCCCAGGTTGGCGGGGAGGTCTTGGCAGGCCGACGCGCTGGGCCGGCGGCCTGGCGCTGCTGGGCCGGGGCCCATGGGGAGAGGCGCGGGCAACGGGCACCGGGAGCGAGCGGCTCCTCTGCTCGCTCCCACTAGGGCATGGCGGCGGCGGCAGGGGTCAATGGCGCGGCGGCACGATGCAGGCGGGTCAAGGACGGGCAGAGGAGGCCGGGATCCTCCAGATCCGGGCGGAGGGGGCCATTCCCGGTGGCGGCGGCCGCAGGGGTGACTCCGGCGAGGAGCTCCAAGGGCGGCGAGGTTCCTGGAGAGAGAGAGAGAGGGATCAGAGAGAGAGAAGAAGAGGAAGGAGGCGGGGTCGCGAGCAGGGGAGGCGACACCTGGGGTCGACGGCGGCGACCGGAGCTCGTCTCCGGCGACGAGGTGGCAGGGTGCGAGGCGGCGCAGAGGCGGTGGCGCTCACCGTCGGCGGGGACGAGCGGCACGGGGCGGACCGAAGGGAGCGGGGCGGATTGGGCCCTGGTGGCGGCGAGATCCGGGCCCAGATGGGCCCAGATCGCGATCGTGCTGCTCCGGACAGAGGGGGAACTAGGTGGGCTGCAGGTGGGGTTAGTGGGCTGTGTTTAGAAGGCCTTGGGCTGAGAGGAGAGAGAGAAGAGGTGCGGCCCTGTGGCAGTTTCGGGGATCGAAACATCCAACGAATAGACCGGCTATATTGCGGTTGTAGGTTTAACGGTTGGGCTATCAAATGGACTCCGAATGCGATGAAACTTGGCAGGCGGTCTGTCTACACTATAATAAGACCGCACGACAAGTTGCAACCCATTCCGAGAACATTTTTATGCCACTTATAAAATAATATTTCAGAGGTGCCTCGGGCGCGTGCAAGTGTGTCTGGACTCCGAACGGACAACGGAGAGAACTGGGGGAACCCGAACGGATGCAAGTTTCGAAAAACATGCAGATGAAATGCAGATAATGACATGGCAAAATGCAACACGCAAGCAAATGACGTGGCAACAACGACGAATAACTGGCGGACACCTGGCGCAACGAATCCGGGGCGTTACATCACTGCCCCTACTACTCCCACCGCTGGCTAGGCCATCCCTCTACTCACCCACACCCCCTGTTATTCTGCGGCGACGGCAGCCTCACACCGCAGCCAAACCAGTGAACCCTCATACGCCTCTACGCATGGGCATCCACTGTCGTGTCTTCCCCGGCTCCGCGTCGTCCCCTTCCTTGGCCTCGTCGTCGTCCACCGCCCTGGTGCTGTCGGCGCGGCGTGGTCAACGTGGTCAAGGAACGACTTCCATTGGACGTGGACTGTACATGGAGAGGCTGACAGGTGGGTCCACGGTCGCATCAAGGAAGTGCTTCCTTATTACGCAGAAAATAATGATTCCTCCACCTGACAGCAGGGACCCACCGGACGGGCTGCCGTATTTCACAAAAAAAACATTTCCCCCTGACTGCTGGGACCCACCTGCTACATCTTTGCACGCAAGGAAGTGCGTCCATATTACGGGCAAAAAAATGATTCGCCCCCTGACTGCTGGGATCCACCAGCTACATCTTGGCACGCCAGGAAGTGCGTCTGGGCAAAAAAATGATTCGCCCCCCTGACTGTTGGGACCCACCAGTTACATCTTCGCACGCAAAGAAGTGCGTCCAGGAAAAAAACAATTCGCCCCCTGACTGCTGATACGTCTCCAACGTATCTACTTTTCCAAACACTTTTTCCCTTGTTTTGGACTCTAACTTGCATGATTTGAATGAAACTAACCCAGACTGACGCTGTTTTCAGCAGAACTGCCATGATGTTGTTTTATGTGTAGAAAAGAAAAGTTCTCGGAATGTCCTGGAAATCCACGAAGGCACTTTTTGAAATTAGTAAGAATTTTTGGCGAAAGAATCAAGACCAGGGGGCCCACAGGCTGTCCACGAGACAGGGGGGCGCCCCCCTAGGGCGTGGCCTCCTATCTCATGGGCCCCTTGGACCTCCACCGACCTCAACTCCAACTCCATATATTCATGTTCGGGGAGAAAAAATCAAATAGAAAGTTTCATCGCGTTTTACGACACGGAGCCGCCGCCAAGCCCTAATCTCTCTCGGGAGGCTGACCTGGAGTTTGTTTGGGGCTCCGGAGAGGGGGATTCATCGTCGTCGTCATCATCAACCGTCCTACATCACCAATTTCATGATGCTCACCGCCGTGCGTGAGTAATTCCATCGTAGGCTTGCTGGACGGTGATGGGTTGGATGAGATTACCATGTAATCAAGTTAGTTTTGTTAGGGTTTGATCCCTAGTATCCACTATGTTCTGAGATTGATGTTGCTATGACTTTGCTATGCTTAATGCTTGTCACTAGGGCCCGAGTGCCATGATTTTAGATCTGAATCTATTATGTTTTCATGAATATATGTGTGTTCTTGATCCTATCTTGCAAGTCTGTAGTCACCTATTATGTGTTATGATCCGACAACCCCGAAGTGACAATAATTGGGATACTTCTCGGTGATGACCATAGTTTGAGGAGTTCATGTATTCACTATGTGCTAATGCTTTGTTCCGGTTCTCTATTAAAAGGAGGCCTTAATATCCCTTAGTTTCCGCTAGGACCCCGCTGCCACAGGAGGGTAGGACAAAAGATGTCATGCAAGTTCTTTTCCATAAGCACGTATGACTATTTACAGAATACATGCCTACAGTACATTGATGAACTGGAGCTAGTTCTGTGTCACCCTATGTTATAACTATTGCATGAGGAATCGCATCCAGCATAATTATCCATCGCTGATCCATTGCCTACGAGCTTTTCATATATTGTTCTTCGCTTATTTACTTTTCCGTTGCTACTGCTACAACTACTACAAAAACCCAAAACATTTATCTTTACTTTTGCTACTGTTACCTTTATTATCATACCACTTTCCTACTAAATACTTTGCTGCAAACACTAAGTTATCCAGGTGTGGTTGAATTGACAACTCAACTGCTAATACTCAAGAATATTCTTTGGCTCCCTTTGTGTCGAATCAATAAATTTGGGTTGAATACTTTACCCTCGAAAGCTGTTGCGATCCCCTACACTTGTGGGTTATCAAGACTAATTTCTGGCGCCGTCGCCGGGGATCATAGCTCTATTCTCTGAGTCACTTGGGATTTGTATCGGTTGATCACTATGAAGAACTTGAAAGACGATCGAACTACTGTTTTGCTCTCAACTACGAGGGGAGGTAAGGAACTGCCATCTAGCTCTGCACTAGATTCTCCTTCCGTTATTAGTAGGCTTGCGACACCTAAACCTGCTACTGCTATGAATTCTGATATGTCGCATGTTATTGATGATGCCACTTCTGCTATGCATGATGAAACTACTTCTATGTGTGATACTACTTTGCCATTAGGTGAATTTCTTGATGAACAACTTGCTAGAGTTAGGGGGAATGATATTACTGAAGAACCTATTATTGATGATAGTGATGATGAAGGTTCTCCCAATGATTATGTATTGCCTGTTGTTCCTAAGGGTTATGTTATGAATGAAGAAGCTGCTAGGGAAATCTTTGCTTGCAATGATAGATATGACTTTAAGAAACTATTAGCTAAATGGAAGCAGCAGTCTCTTAATGCTAGGATGAAACCCGATCCTGCTTTTGCTACTTCACCTATCTGTGTTACTGATAAGGATTATGAATTCTCTGTTGGTCCTGAAATTATTACTTTAGTAGAATCTGATCCTTTTTATGGCCTTGAATCTGAATATGTCGTGGCACATCTTACCAAGTTGAATGATATAGCCACCCTGTTTACTAATGATGAGAAGTCTCTCTATTTTTATATCCTTAAGATATTTCCGTTCTCGTTAAAGGGTGATGCTAAGACTTGGTATAATTCTCTTGCTCCTGGTTGTGTGCGTAGTCCCTAGGATATGATTTATTACTTCTCTGCTAAATATTTCCCTGCTCATAAGAAACAAGCTGCCTTGCGGGAAATATATAATTTTGTGCAAATCAAAGAAGAGAGTCTCTCACAAGGTGGGGGAGGCTTCTCCGGTTACTTAATGCTTTGCCTGATCATCCTCTTAAGAAAAATGAAATACTTGATATCTTTTATAATGGACTAACCGATGCTTCCAAGGACTACTTGGATAGTTGTGCTGGTTGTGTTTTCAGGGAAAGAACAGTCGACGAAGCTGAAATATTATTGAATAATATGTTGACTAATGAAAATAATTGGACTCTTCCTGAGCCAGTTCCTGAAGTAATTCCTGAACCAATTGAGCCAACTCCTGAGCCTATTCCTAAACCCACTCCAAAGAAGAGAGGTGTTTTATTTCTCAGTCCTGAAGATATGCAAGAGGCAAAGAAATCAATGAAAGAAAAAGGTATTAAAGCTGAAGATGTTAAGAATTTACCTCCTATTGAAGAAATACATGGTCTTAATATACCGCCTGAAGAACCACATTGTCTTGATAACCCGACATAGGTAGTAAATGTAAATTCTCTCTATAGATATGATAAAGTTAAAATACCCTCTATGAAATTTCATAGCCCATGCTTAGATGAATTTGATGACTTTATGGCTAGGTAAGAAAGTTTTAATGCTTATGTTTGTAGAGAGTTAAAGAATAATGCTTTCGAGATAGGACGCGTAGGTGATAATCTGGCTAGAGTTAAAGATGAACTTCACCGCATTAGAAAATATGCTTCTATGGTTGCTACTCAAGCTGAGCAAGTACTTAAAGCTCAAAATGATTTGCTTGAGGAATTAAATAATAAAAATGACTTTGCTGTTAGAGTGGCTACTAGAACTGGTAGAATGACTCAGGAACTCTTGTGTCCTGAAGGCCACCCTAAGAGAATCGAGCAAGATTCTGAGAGAAATAATTTAGAGGCACCTAGTGTTGGAAATATGCCCTAGAGGCAATAATAAATTAGTTATTATATTTCCTTGTTCATGATAATCGTTTATTATCCATGCTATAATTGTATTGATAGGAAACTCAGATACATGTTTCTCGATTATGGAGGTGATAAAGAGTTCGGCGTAAAGGGTTACGTCGATGCAAGCTTTAACACCTATCCGAATGACTCTGAGTAGCAAACCAGATACGTATAGTGGAGCAACCATTTGGAATAGCTCCAAGTGGAGCGTGGAAGCAGCATTTACAACATGACCTAGAGATTTGCGAAGTACATACGGATCTGAATGTTGCAGACCCGTTGACTAAAACCTCTCTCACAAGCATAACATGATCAAACCCCAGAACTCATTGAGTCTTAATCACATGATGATGTGAACTAGTTTAATGACACTAGTAAACTCTTTGGATGTTGGTCACATGGCGATGTGACCTGTGAGTGTTAATCACATGGCGATGTGAACTAGATTATTGACTCCAGTGCAAGTGGGAGACTGTTGGAAATATGCCCTAGAGGCAATAATAAATTAGTTATTATATTTCCTTGTTCATGATAATCGTTTATTATCCATGCTATAATTGTATTGATAGGAAACTCAGATACATGTGTGGATACATAGACAACACCATGTCCCTAGTAAGCCTCTAGTTGACTAGCTCGTTGATCAATAGATGGTTACGGTTTCCTGACCATGGACATTGGATGTCGTTGATAACGGGATCACATCATTAGGAGAATGATGTGATGGACAAGACCCAATCCTAAGCCTAGCACAAAGATCGTGTACTTCGTATGCTAAAGCTTTTCTAATGTCAAGTATCATTTCCTTAGACCATGAGATTGTGCAACTCCCGGATACCGTAGGAATGATTTGGGTGTACCAAACGTCACAACGTAACTGGGTGGCTATAAAGGTGCACTATGGGTATCTCCAAAAGTGTCTGTTTGGTTGGCACGAATCGAGACTGGGATTTGTCACTCCATGTGATAGAGAGGTATCTCTGGGCCCACTCGGTAGGACATCATCATAATGTGCACAATGTGACCAAGGGGTTGATCACGGGATGATGTGTTACGGAATGAGTAAAGAGACTTGCCGGTAACGAGATTGAACAAGGTATCGGGATACCGACGATCGAATCTCGGGAAAGTAATATACCGCTAGACAAAGGGAATTGAATACGGGATTGATTGAATCCTTGACATCGTGGTTCATCCGATGAGATCATCGTGGAACATGTGGGAGACAACATGGGTATCCAGATCCCGCTGTTGGTTATTGGCCGGAGAGTTGTCTCGGTCATGTCTACGTGTCTCCCGAACCGTAGGGTCTACACACTTAAGGTTTGATGACACTATGGTTATAGGGAATAGATGTACGCGGTTACCGAATGTTGTTCGGAGTCACGGATGAGATCCCGGATGTCACGAGGAGTTCCGGAATGGTCTAGAGGTGAAGATTGATATATTGGACGAAGGGTTTTGGAGTCCGGAAGTGTTCCGGAGGTACCGGGTGATGACCAGCATGACCGAAAGGTGTTTCGGGAGCCCTGGCAAGTGTTGTGGGGGCTTCATGGGCCAAGGGAAGGGGGCAAACCATCCCACTAAGGGGCTGTGCGCCCCCTCACCTATTCCCACGTGACCAGGGGGTTTGGGGCGCCCCATCCAGGGTTCCCACCTCCTGGCTTGGGGGCCAAGTCACCCAAAGGGGAGATCTCATCTGCCCTGGCCGCCGGCCCCCCTAGGGGAAACCCTAGGGCGCATTCCCCTCCCCTTGCCCCTATATATAGTGGAGGTTTTGGGGCTGCCCAACACACGAGTCTCTCTCTCCCAAGGCGCAGCCCTACCTCTCTCCCTCCTCATCTCTCATAGTGCTTGGCGAAGCCCTGCTAGAGTACCGCGCTCCTCCACCAACACCACACCGTCGTGCTGCTGCTGGACGGAGTCTTCCCCAACCTCTCCCTCTCTCCTTGCTGGATCAAGGCATGGGAGATGTCACCGGGCTGCACGTGTGTTGATCGCGGAGGCGCCGTTGTTCGGCGCTTAGATCGGAATCAACTGCGATCTGAATCGCGACGAGTACGACTCCTTCATCCGCGTTCTTGTAACGCTTCCGCATAGCGATCTACAAGGGTATGTAGATGCACTCCCCTTTCCCTCGTTGCTAGATTACTCCATAGATTGATCTTGGTGATGCGTAGAAAATTTGGAATTTCTGCTACGTTCCCCAACAGTGGCATCATGAGCTAGGTCTATGCGTAGTTTCTATGCACGAGTAGAACACAAGTTGTTGTGGGCGTTGATTTTGTTCAATCTGCTTACCATTACTAGTCCAATCTTTTTTCGACGGTATTGTGGGATGAAGCGGCCCGGACCGACCTTACACGTACACTTACGTGAGACGGGTTCCACTGACTTACATGCACTAGTTGCATAAGGTGGCTAGCGGATGTCAGTCTCTCCCACTTTAGTCAGATCGGATTCGATGAAAAGGGTCCTTATGACGGGTAAATAGCAATTGACATATCACGTTGTGGTTTTGCGTAGGTAAGAAACGTTCTTCCTAGAAACCCATAGCAGCCACATAAAACATGCAAACAACAATTAGAGGACATCTAACTTGTTTTTGCAGGGTATGCTATGTGATGTGATATGGCCAAAAAGAATGTGATGAATGATATGTGATGTATGAGATTGATCATGTTCTTGTAATAGGAATCACGACTTGCATGTCGATGAGTATGACAACCGGCAGGAGCCATAGGAGTTGTCTTAATTTATTGTATGACCTGCGTGTCAATGAACAACGCCGTGTAATTACTTTACTTTATTGCTAAACCATTAGCCATAGTATTAGAAGTAATAGTTGGCGAGACAACTTCATGGAGACACGATGATGGAGATCACGATGATGGAGATCATGGTATCATGTCGGTAACGATGATGATCATGGAGCCCCAAAGATGGAGATCAAAAGGAGCAAAATGATATTGGCCATATCATGTCACTTTTTGATTGCATGTGATGTTTATCATGTTTATGCATCTTATTTGCTTAGAACGACGGTAGTAAATAAGATGATCCCACATTAAAATTTGAAGAAAGTGTTCCCCCTAACTGTGCACCGTTGCTAAAGTTCGTTGTTTCGAAGCACCACGTGATGATCAGGTGTGATAGATTCTAACATTCACATACAACGGGTGTAAGCCAGATTTACACACGCGAAACACTTAGGTTGACTTGACGAGCCTAGCATGTACATACATGGCCTCGGAGCACAAGAGACCGAAAGGTCGAGCATGAGTCGTATGGTAGATACGATCAACATGAAGATGTTCACCGATGATGACTAGTCCGTCTCACATGATGATCGGACACGGCCTAGTTGACTCAGATCATGTAATCCCTTAGATGACTAGAGGGATGTCTATCTGAGTGGGAGTTCATAAGATGAACTTAATTATCCTGAACATAGTCAAAAAGATCTTTGCAAATTATGTCGTAAGCTCACGCTTTAGTTCTACTGTTTAGATATGTTCCTAGAGAAAAATTGAGTTGAAAGTTGATAGTAGCGATTATGCGGACTAGGTCCGTAAACTGAGGATTGTCCTCATTGCTTCGTAGAAGGCTTATGTCCTTAATGCACCGCTCAGTGTGCTGAACGTCGAACGTCGTCCGTGGATGTTGCGAACATCTGACATATACGTTTTGATAACTACGTGATAGTTCAGTTAAACGGTTTAGAGTTGAGGCACCAAAGACGATTTCGAAACATCGCGGAACATATGAGATGTTTCGAGGGCTGAAATTGGGATTTCAGGCTCGTGCCCACATCAAGAGGTATAAGACCTCCGGCGATTTTCTTAGCCCGCAAACTAAGGGAGAAAAGCTCAATCGTTGAGCTTGTGCTCAGATTGTTTGAGTACAACAATCACTTGAATCAAGTGGGAGTTGATCTTCTAGATGAGATAGTGATGTTTCTCCAAAGTCATTGCCACCAAGCTGCTAGAGCTTCGTGATGAACTATAACATATCAGGGATAGATATGATGATCCTTGAGATATTCGCGATGTTTGACACCGTGAAGGTAGAAATCAAGAAGGAGCACCAATTGTTGATGGTTGGTGAAACCACTAGTTTCAAGAAGGGCAAGGGCAAGAAGGGATACTTCATGAAACGGAAAATCAGCTGCTGCTCTAGTGAAGAAACCCAAGGTTGAACCCAAACCCGAGACGTGCTTCTGTAATAAGGGGAACAGCCACTGGAGCAGAGTTACCCTAGATACTTGGTAGATGAGAAGGCTGGCAAGGTCGATAGAAGTATATTGGATATACATTATGTTTATGTGTACTTTACTAGTACTCCTAGTAGCACCAGGGTATTAGATACCGGTTCGGTTGCTAAGTGTTAGTAACTCGAAATAAAAGGGTGCAGAGTAAACGGAGACTAGCTAAAGGTGAGCTGGCGATATGTGTTGGAAGTTTTTTTTTTCAAGCTTGATGTGATCAAGCATCGCACGCTCCCTCTACCATCGAGATTGGTGTTAAACCTAAATAATTGTTATTTGGTGTTTGCGTTGAGCATAGACATGATTGGATTATGTCTATCGCAATACGGTTATTCATTTAAGGAGAATAATGGTTACTCTGTTTATTTGAATAATACCTTCAATGGTCTTGCACCTAAAATGAATGGTTTATTGAATCTCGATCGTAGTGATACACATGTTCATGCCAAAAGATATAAGATAGTAATGATAGTACCACCTACTTGTGGCACTGCCATGTAAGTCATATTGGTATAAAACGCATGAAGAAGCTCCATGTTGATGGATCTTTGGACTCACTCGTTTTTTGAAAAGTTTGAGACATGCGAACCATGTCTATTGGTGTATATGCATGAAGAAACTCCATGCAAATGGACCGTTTGGACTCACTTGATTTTGAATCACTTGAGACATGCAAATCATACCACATGGGCAAGATGACTGAAAGCCTCGTTTTCAGTAAAATGGAACAAGAAAGCAACTTGTTGGAAGTAATACATTTTGATGTGTGCAGTCCAATGGGTGCTGAGGAACGCAGTGGATATCGTTATGTTCTTACTTCACGGATGATTTGAGTAGATACTGAGTATATTTACTTGATGAAACACAAGTCTGAATTATTGAATGGTTCAAGTAATTTCAGAGTGAAGTTGAAGATCATCGTGACAAGAGGATAAAATGTCTATGATATGATCATAGAGATGAGTATCTAAGTTACAAGCTTTGGCACGCAATTAAGACATTGTGGAAATTGTTTTACAATTAATACCGCCTGGAACACCATAGTGTGATGGTGTGTCCGAACATCATAGTTGCACCCTATTGGATATGGTGCGTACCATGATGTCTCTTATTGAATTACCACTATCGTTCATGGGTTAGGCATTAGAGACAACTGCACTCACTTTAATAGGGCACCACGTAATTCCATTGAGACGACACCATTTGAACTATGGTTTGGAGAAACCTAAGTTATCGTTTCTTAAAAGTTTGGGGCTGCGACGCTTATGTGAAAAAGTTTCAGGTTGATAAGCTCGAACCCAAAGCGGATAAAATGCATCTTTATAGGACACCCAAAACAGTTGGGTATACCTCCAGTCTCAGTTCCGGAAGCAAAAGGGATTGTTTCTAGAATTAGGTCCTTTCTCGAGGAAAAGTTTCTCTCGAAAGAATTGAGTGGGAGGATGGTGGAGACTTGATAAGGTTATTGAACCGTCTCTTCAACTAGTGTGTAGTAGTGCATAGGAAATTGTTCCTTTGGCGCCTGCACCAATTGAAGTAGAAGCTTATGATAGTGATCATGAAGCTTCGGATCAAGTCACTACCGTACCTCGTAGGGTGACAACGATGCGTACTACTTCAGAGTGGTACAGTAATCCTGTCTTGAAGGTCATGTTGCTAGACAACAATGAACCTACGAGCTATGGAGAAGCGATGGTGGGCCTGGATTCCGACAAATGGCTAGAGGCCATAAAATCCGAGAGAGGATCCATGTATAAAACAAAGTGTAGACTTTGGAAGAACTACCTGATGGTAGTAAGGCTGTTGGGTACAGATGTATTCTAAGAGGGAAGACAGACAATGATGGTATGTGTCACCATTAAGAAAGCTCAGCTTGTCGCTAAGATGTTTCCGACAAGTTCAAGGAGTTGACTACGATGAGACTTTCTCACTCATAGTGATGCTAAGAGTCTGTTGGAATCTTATTAGCACTTACTGCATTATTTATGAAATCTTGCAGATAGGATGTCAAAACATTGTTTCCTCGAAAATTTTCTTGAGGAAAGGTTGCATGTGATACAACCAGAAGGTTTTTGTCAATCCTAAAAGATGCTAACAAGTACACAAAGCTCCAGCAATCCTTCTAAGGACTAGAGTATGCATCTCGGAGTTGGAATATAAGCTTTGATGAGATAATCAAAGTTTTTGGGTTTATACAAAGTTTGTTAGAAACTTGTATTTACAGTAAATTGAGTGGGAGCACTACAACATTTCTGATAAGTATATGTGAATGACATATTGTTGATCCGAAATGATGTAAAATTCTAGAAAGCATAAAGGGTTGTTTGAAAGGAGTTTTTCAAGGGAAAACCTGGATTAAGCTGCTTGAACATTGAGCATCAAGATTTTTAAGGATAGATCAAAACGCTTAATGGTACTTTCAAATGAGCACATACCTTGACATGATCTTGAAGGTGTTCAAGATGGATCAGTCAAAGAAGGAGTTCTAGCCTGAGTTGTAAGGTATGAAGTTAAGACTTAAAGCTCGACCACGGCAGAAGAAAGAGAAAGGACGAATGTCGTCCCCTATGCCTTAGCCATAGGCTCTATACATATGCTATGCTGAGTACCGCACCTGATGTGTGCCTTGCCACATGTCTGGCAAGGGGGTACAAGAATGATCTAGGAATGGATCATTGGATAGCGGTCAAAATTGTCCTTGGAGTAATAAGGACATGTTTCTCGATTATGGAGGTGATAAAGAGTTTGGCGTAAAGGGTTACGTCGATGCAAGCTTTAACACCTATCTGAATGACTCTGAGTAGCAAACCGGATATGTATAGTGGAGCAACCATTTGGAATAGCTCCAAGTGGAGCGTGGAAGCAACATTTACAACATGACCTAGAGATTTGCGAAGTACATACGGATTGCAGACCCGTTGACTAAAACCTCTCTCACAAGCATAACATGATCAAACCCCAGAACTCATTGAGTCTTAATCACATGATGATGTGAACTAGTTTAGTGACACTAGTAAACTCTTTGGATGTTGGTCACATGGCGATGTGACCTGTGAGTGTTAATCACATGGCGGTGTGAACTAGATTATTGACTCTAGTGCAAGTGGGAGACTGTTGGAAATATGCCCTAGAGGCAATAATAAATTAGTTATTATATTTCCTTGTTCATGATAATCATTTATTATCCATGCTATAATTGTATTGATAGGAAACTCAGATACATGTGTGGATACATAGACAACGCCATGTCCCTAGTAAGCCTCTAGTTGACTAGCTCGTTGATCAATAGATGGTTACGGTTTCCTGACCATGGACATTGGATGTCGTTGATAACGGGACCACATCATTAGGAGAATGATGTGATGGACAAGACCCAATCCTAAGCCTAGCACAAAGATCGTGTAGTTCGTATGCTAAAGCTTTTCTAATGTCAAGTATCATTTCCTTAGACCATGAGATTGTGCAACTCCAGGATACCATAGGAATGCTTTGGGTGTACCAAACGTCACAACGTAACTGGGTGGCTATAAAGGTGCAGTACGGGTATCTCCGGAAGTGTGTGTTGGGTTCGCACGAATCGAGACTGGGATTTGTCACTCCGTGTGACGGAGAGGTATCTGTGGGCCCACTCGGTAGGACATCATCATAATGTGCACAATGTGACCAAGGGGTTGATCACGGGATGATGTGTTACGGAAGAGTAAAGAGACTTGTCGGTAACGAGATTGAACAAGGTATCAGGATACCGACGATCGAATCTCGGGCAAGTACTATACCTCTAGACAAAGGGAATTGAATACAAGATTGATTGAATCCTTGACATCGTGGTTCATTCGATGAGATCATCGTGGAACATGTGGGAGCCAACATGGGTATCGAGATCCCGCTGTTGGTTATTGGCCGGAGAGTTGTCTCGGTCATGTCTATGTGTCTCCCGAACCCATAGGGTCTACACACTTAAGGTTCGATGACGCTAGGGTTATAGGGAATAGATGTACGCGGTTACTGAATGTTGTTTGGAGTCCCGGATGAGATCCCGGACGTCACGAGGAGTCCAGAATGGTCCGAAGGTGAAGATTGATATCTTGGACGAAGGGTTTTGGAGTCCAGAAGTGTTCCGGAGGTACCGGGTGATGACCAGCATGACCGAAAGGTGTTTCGGGAGCCCCGGCAAGTGTTGGGGGGGGGGGCTTCATGGGCCAAGGGAAGGGGGCAAACCAGCCCACTAAGGGGCTGTGCGGCCCCCTCACCTATTCCCACGTGACCAGGGTGTTTGGGGCGCCCCATCCAGGGTTCCCACCTCCTGGCTTGGGGGCCAAGTCACCCAAAGGGGAGATCTCATCTGCCCTGGCCGCCGGCCCCCCTAGGGGAAACCCTAGGGCGCCTTCCTCTCCCCTTGCCCCTATATATAGTGGAGGTTTTGGGGCTGCTCAACACACGAGTCTCTCTCTCCCAAGGCGCAGCCCTACCTCTCTCCCTCCTCATCTCTCGTAGTGCTTGGCGAAGCCCTGCTAGAGTACCGCGCTCCTCCACCACCACCACACCGTCGTGCTGCTGCTGGACGGAGTCTTCCCCAACCTCTCCCTCTCTCCTTGCTGGATCAAGGCATGGGAGATGTCACCGGGCTGCACGCGTGTTGAACACGGAGGCGCCGTTGTTCGGCGCATAGATCGGAATCAACTGTGATCTGAATCGCTACGAGTACGACTCCTTCATCCGCGTTCTTGTAACGCTTCCGCATAGCGATCTACAAGGGTATGTAGATGCACTCCCCTTTCCCTCGTTCCTAGATTACTCCATAGATTGATCTTGGTGATGCGTAGAAAATTTTGAATTTCTGCTACGTTCCCCAACACCTAGTTCTTCTAAAAAGAAGAAAAAGAAAAACGATAGAACTTTGCATGCTCCTAGTGAACCTACTATAGACACACCTGAGAATCCCAATGATATTTCTATTTCTGATGCTGAAACACAATCAGGTGATGAACATGAACCTAGTGATAATGTTAACAATAATGTTCATGTTGATGCTCAACCTAGCAAAAACAATGATGTAGAGATTGAACCTGTTGTTGATCTTGATAACCCACAATCAAAGAATCAACGTTATGATAAGAGAGATTTTGTTGCTAGGAAGCACGGTAAAGAAAGAGAACCATGGGTTCAGAAACCCATGTCCTTTCCTCCTAAACCATCCAAGTCAAAGGATGATGAGGATTTTGAGTGCTTTGCTGAAATGATTAGACCAATTTTCTTACGTATGCGCTTAACGGATATGCTTAAAGTAAATCCTTATGCTAAGTATATTAAGGATATCATTACAAACAAAAGAAAGATACCGGAAGCTGAAATTTCCACCATGCTTGCTAATTACATTTTTAAGGGTGGAATACCAAAGAAACTTGGAGATCCCGGTGTTCCAACTATACCATGCTCCACTAAAAGAAATCATGTTAGAACTGCTTTATGTGATCTTGGAGCCGGTGTTAGTGTTATGCCTCTCTCTTTATATCGTAGACTTGAATTGAATAAGTTGACGCCTACTGAAATATCTTTGCAAATGGTTGATAAATCAACTGCTATACCTGTCGGCATTTGTGAGGATGTGCCTGTTGTGGTTGCAAATGTCACTATCTTAACGGACTTTGTTATTCTTGATATCCCCGAGGATGATAGTATGTCTATTATCCTTGGTATACCTTTTCTTAATACTGCAGGGGCTGTTATTGATTGCAACAAAGGTAATGTCACTTTTCATGTTAATGGTAATGAGCATACGGTACACTTTCCGAGGAGACAATCTCAAGTTCATAGCATCAATTCTATTGAAAAAGTTCCAACTATCATTTTTGGAGGTTTTTAATTTCCTCTCCCTACTGTCAAGAAAAAGTATGATATTCTTATTGTTGGGGATATTCATATCCCCGTTGAGGTAACTTAGTGTTATTCGAAATTTCTCTGGTTCCGTGTTATTCGGAATGAGTTTGTTAACAAGACTTGATCAACCCTATTAGTGGATTCATTTTCATGATCACGAGATGGATGAAACTAGAAGGCACAACATTCTGTACCCACTTTTTACTTTCTGTTATTTAGAATAAATAAAGCAAAAATAGTATTATCCGTTTGTTTTCTGAATTATCCGTGCAATAAAAAATAGTCCGAAAATAAAAGTGCTCCAAATGCCCTGCAAATTTAGTATGATTTTTTTTGGAATATTTGAGGATTTTAGGCACTGCAAACACTGCAGGAGGGGCAAGCACCAAGCCACGAGAGAGGAGGGCACGCCCCCTATAGGGCGCCCCGCTGTCTCGTGGGCCCCTGGTGGCCCCCCTCCACTTATGCCAGCACCCACACACTTCATATTCTACCTAAACAAATCCCCATCCAGCTCAAGCACGAGTTCTAGCTTGTTTTTCTGCGATTTTTGATCTCCTTTCTCAAAGCTCCATTCAAAAAAACTGCTTTGGGAGATTCTTGCTTGGAATGTGACTCCTCCATTGGTCCAATTAGTTTTTGTTCTAGTGCTTTATTCATTGCAAATTTTTGCTGCTTAGGTGACCATGTTCTTGAGCTTGCATGTTAAATTTTTGAGGTCCCAAGCAATTCCAATGCATGATATAGGCTCTAGGCACTTGTAGGAGTAGTTTCTATCAATCTTGTTTAGTTCTATTCACTTTTATTTTGAAGTTACTAAAATTTTAGAAATTTTCAGAAAATGTTGTGGAAACTTTTGAGGGGCTCTTCTAGCCAAAGATCTAAGGAAAAACAAGACAAAGAGAAGGAAAAAGCCAAGTATAATCTTCCTCGCTTAGCAGAAGTACGGTCGTGTGAATGGCCATGTGAGGATTTCTTGAAAGAAGCTAGGATTCATGAAGATTTTTATGCTTTGATCGAGACTGCAGGCCTCATCGGTTTCATGAACGACCGAATCGATCAGTATCTCTTACTCACCAATACTTTCATGCAAAACTTTTATTATTATCCTAAGAAGTCACCGCCTACAGTATCATTTCATTTATATGATGAATTCAAAGAAATTTCTTTACGTCATTTTTGCGCGGTATGTAGGATACCTTATGAGGGAGAATTAGAGGAACCCCATCGTGAATATGTGGGTGGCTTCGTTAAAACTATTGTTGTGGAAGAGCCAAAGAAGGGCTCTGAGGCAAAAGTCTCTAGCATACACTTTCCTGTTTTACGCTACTTTTCCATATTTGCTAGTAGATGCTTGATTGGTCGTGGAAATAGTGGAAATTTGAGCGTTCCAGATATTATTATTCTTCAACATGCTTTGCTGGGAGACAATACTTTTAGTATGGGTGTCGTCGTTGCTAAACGGCTATAGCCCTAAATCGTACAAAAGGCCCCATATTTGGAGGTATCTATGCTGCACGCCTTGCTAAACATTTTCAGATACCCATTAGGCACCATGAGGAGGATGAGATAAAATTGCCTCCTCACATTTTGGATTACAAGAGCATGGTAGCACACAAGTTTATTGTTGACAACGAAGAAAAGATGCTCTTGTATAAACTTAGATTTAATAAGAAACACATTGAGATTATTATTTTGCCTGCGCCTCTGTTGTTTGATTTGCTTGCAGAAAATCGTCTTGTCACGCCAGAAGCGGTGAACAATCATCGAGCTCAAGCTTTTACTCCAGAACCTGAACCTGAGATGGACCCTTATCATGCATCATCTGTCCAGTGGGATCTGGAGATGACCAGGCAGTGGTATCCTGATTATACCTCCCATTACACCGGGGAGCAACGTTCCTTGGTATTAGACCAACTTAGTCCAAAAGCCTAAGCTTGGGGGAGTACGTATTTCTCACCGACTTTACATTCATGTTCACACACTAGTCGTTGGTGCTCATACTCTTTCATTGTATTATCCATGCTAGTTTAAATTTCTTTTTCTAGCTTTCTTCTTGCGTGTTTGATAAACTTAAGAAAAAACAAAAAAAATAGTTAGTTTAATTTCCATGCTTGTAGTAGAAATTAAAATGAAAACCCAAAAAGATTTCTAGTTCTTCTTCTTACTTGTTGGGAGCTTTCCCATGTAAATAGTTTTCTTTTCTTTTCTTTTCTTTGGGGTCAAGAAGACCATATTGAAAATGTTTAATGGCTCTCATATGCATGATTGTTTATTTAATTTAGAGCCCATATTACCCTGTCTTCTCTCTTGAGTTGAATGCTTGCAGATTCCAGCTTAGTCCAATGCACGTACACTATTATTATTATACACATCGTTCGGTCATGCAAGTGAAAGGCAATAATGACGATATATGATGGACTTATTGGGACGAGAAAAGCTGGTATGAACTCGACCTCTCTTGTTTTTGTAAATATGATGAGTTCATCGTTCCCGAGTCAGTTATTATGAAGTTAACATATTTGCAATGACATCTAGAGATTATAGTTGCTTGTGCCATGCTTGATTAGCTATGAGTTATAATGGTTTACCTTGCGTGCCAACATGCTATTAGAATGATTGTATCCTCCTTTAAATGAATTGAGTGACTCGACTTGGCACATGTTCACGCATGTAGTTGAATCAAATCAACATAGCCTTCACGATATTTATGTTCATGGTGGATTATATCCTACTCATGCTTGTACCCGGTGTGAATTAATTTTAATGCATGTTTACGACTGCCGTCGCTCTCTCAGTTGGTCGCTTCCCAGTCTTTTGCTAGCCTTCACCTGTACTAAGCGGGAATACTGCTTGTGCATCCAAACTCCTTAAACCCCAAAGTTGTTCCATATGAGTCCACATACCTACCTATATGCGGTATTTACCTGCCGTTCCAAGTAAATTTGTATGTGCCAAACTCCAAACCTTCAAATGAAATTCTGTTTTGTATGCTCGAGCAGCTCATCTTTCAACTAGGGCTGCCTATATCTTCCATGCTAGGTGGGTTATTCTCATGAGGAGTGGACTCCGCTCCTCATTCACGAGAAAGGGCCGGTAACCGGGATGCCCAGTCCCATGATCCAAAAAGATCAAAGCAAATCAAAATAATTAAACAAAACTCCCCCAGGGTTGTTGAGTGTTGGAGGCACTCGTTGTTTCGAGAAAGCCATGGATTGATGCTTGTTAGTGGTTGGGGGAGTATAAACCTTTACCATTCTGTTTGGGAACTACCTATAATGCATTTAGTATGGAAGATACAACCATCTCATAGTTGTTGCGTTGACAGTGAAAGTATGCCGCTCAAAATGTTATTCAATCTCTATTTTAAAATCGAGCTCTGGCACCTCTACAAATCCCTGCTTCCCTCTGCGAAGGGCCTATCTATTTACTTTTATGTTGAGTCATCACCCTTCTTATTAATAAGCACCCGCTGGAGAGCACACTGTCATTTGCATTCATTACTATTGGTTTATATTGGGTATGACTTGACTGGATCTCTTTTACCATGAATTACAATGTTTAGTCAGTCCTTGATCTTTAAAGGTGCTCTGCATTTATGTTTTGCGGTCTCAAAAAGGGCTAGCGAGATACCATTTTGTTATATCATGTTATGATTATTTTGAGAAAGTGTTGTCACCCGAGTTTTATTATTATGGCTCGCTAGCTGATTATGTTATTGATATGGGTAACTGTGAGACCTACGTGTTATTGTTAGTATGGTTAGTTCATAATATTTGCTGAAACTTGAATGCTGGCTTTTCATGTTACAACAACAAGAGCAAACAGAGTTTGTAAAAGTTTTTCTTTATCACTTTCAGTTTATCAACTGAATTGCTTGAGGACAAGCAAAGGTTTAACCTTGGGGGAGTTGATACGTCTCCAACGTATCTACTTTTCCAAACACTTTTGCCCTTGTTTTGCACTCTAACTTGCATGATTTGAATGAAACTAACCTAGAATGACGTTGTTTTCAGCAGAACTGCCATGATGTTGTTTTATGTGTAGAAAAGAAAAGTTCTCGAAATGTCCTGGAAATCCATGAAGGCACTTTTTGGAATTAATAAGAATTTTTGGCGAAAGAATCAAGACCAGGGGCCCCACAGGCTGTCCACGAGACAGGGGGGTGCCCCCCCTAGGGCGCGGCCTCCTGGACCTCCACCGACCTCAACTCCAATATATTCACGTCCGGGGAGAAAAAAATCAGAGAGAAAGTTTCATCGCGTTTTACGACATGGAGCCGCCACCAAGCCCTAATCTCTCTCGGGAGGGCTGACCTGGAGTCCATTCGGGGCTCCGGAGAGGGGGATTCGTCGCCGTCATCATCATCAACCATCCTCCATCACCAATTTCATGATGCTCACCGCCGTGCATGAGTAATTCCATCGTAGGCTTGCTGGACGGTGATGGGTTGGATGATGTTTACCATGTAATCAAGTTAGTTTTGTTAGGGTTTGATCCCTAGTATCCACTATGTTCTGAGATTGATGTTGCTATGACTTTGCTATGCTTAATGCTTGTCACTAGGGCCCGAGTGCCATGATTTCAGATCTGAACCTATTATGTTTTCATGAATATATGTGTGTTCTTGATCCTATCTTGCAAGTCTATAGTCACCTATTATGTGTTATGATCCGACAACCCCGAAGTGACAATAATCGGGATACTTCTCGGTGAAGACCGTAGTTTGAGGAGTTCATGTATTCACTATGTGCTAATGCTTTGTTCCGGTTCTCTATTAAAAGGAGGCCTTAATATCCCTTAGTTTCCGCTAGGACCCCGCTGCCACGGGACGGTAGGACAAAAGATGTCATGCAAGTTCTTTTCCATAAGCACGTATGACTATTTACGGAATGCATGCCTACATTACATTGATGAACTGGAGCTAGTTCTGTGTCACCCTATGTTATAACTATTGCATGAGGAATCACATCCGGCATAATTATCCATCACTGATCCATTGCCTACGAGCTTTTCATATATTGTTCTTTGCTTATTTACTTTTCCATTGCTACTGTTACAACTACTACAAAAACCCAAAAACATTTATCTTTACTTTTGCTACTGTTACCTTTATTATCATACCACTTTGCTACTAAATACTTTGTTGCAGACACTAAGTTATCCAGGTGTGGTTGAATTGACAACTCAACTGCTGATACTCAAGAATATTCTTTGGCTCCCCTTGTGTTGAATCAATAAATTGGATTGAATACTTTACCCTTGAAAGCTGTTGCGATCCCCTACACTTGTGGGTTATCAACTGCTGGGACCCACCAGTTGCATCTTCGCACGCAAGGAAGTGCCTGGCAGTTGGGAGCCACCTGGTCGAAGCGTACGTAGCATTGTCATTCTCGTCGCGAACGTGTATGTACATACTGGTCGATGTAGAGGCACGCACGTAGCATGTACACGTACGTACAGCGGCCAGTGTGCAAGAAAGAAAATACGGTCACGTACGTACATACGGCCGGGGTCTTGAACGCCTACTTGCGCATACGTACGGCCAGGGCTCGTGTACATGGCTGGGTTGGAACGGAGAAACTGCATCGTCGGCGTGTTCATGGGGAGGCAACGGAATGCGTCCTATTCATCGGGAGGCAACGGAATGCGTCGTGTTCATGGCAAGGCAACGGAACACGTGGGAGCCAACCGGCTTGGACGGAACAGCCGATGGAAACAAGGCCTGGCGTACCACACAATGGAGGAAACGGCCTTGCGTTCGACCGGCCACGTTCGAAACGGGATCCTGTTCATCGGGAGGGGTCTGGCGTACCGCAAAACGGAGGAAACGGACTTGTGTTGGAACTCCTATGGTCGAAACAGGGTCCTGTTGATCGGGAGGGGTGTGACGTACCGCAAAACAGAGGAAACGGACTTGTGTTGGAGCGCTACGTTTGAAACGGGGGTCCTGTTCATCGAGAGGGGTGTGGCGTACCGCAAAACGGGACTCCACGAGATACTGTTCATCTCCACCGTCGACCTCCTCCAGCCTCCACGGGCTACTGTTCATCCACCGCTGACCTCCTCCAGCCTCCACCTGCGACTGTTCATCCACGGGCTCCTGTTCATCCAGCCTCCACCGCGCGCTACTCCACCGGCTACTGTTCAACCACCCCTCTCCACGGGCTCCTGTTCAACCACCCCTCCACAGGATACTGTTCATCCACCCCTCCACTTTCTACTGTTCATCCAGCCCTCCACGGGGTCGTCCTGTTCATCCAGCCCCAACCGGCTCGATCGATCGGGGTCCTGTTCATCTAGAGGCAACACCACGGGGTCCTGTTCAGCCAGAGGCAACACCACGGGGTCCTGTTCATCCACCCCCACCGGGAACTGTTCATCCAAACCCCCCTGCAACACTCATTGTTCATCCAAACCCCCCAGCAAATGCTCATTGTTCATCCAGAGGCAGCATTGATCGGCTTCACTTAGCAGCAGTAGCGAAGGAATCGCTCGATCGCTCGGGTTCAGTAACACGTAGCCTGTAGTGTAATCACTCGGGTTCAGTTAGGTGATGCCTCGCTCGGGTTCAGTTAGAGCCCAACGCCTCGCACCCACACGCGTACGGTACAAGAGAAACGCGCATCGCTTGGGCCCCAACCACCCACCGTAAATGGGAACTCCCCAAAATTTTCCTTGCCCTAGCTTCTACCACGGTTTTTGCCGTCATGGATGGCCCAAAGAATGTCATGCAGCTGCGTCTCCGGCCCGCCCAGGACGAAAAACCCATTTTCTGTCATGATTTTTTGTCATAGAAGTAGGAGCCCACCACATCTATGATGATACCGGGTTTTGTCACAATTATCGTCATAGAAGTGTCATAAGTATGACAGAATTTTGTTTCGTTCGGCCCAAAATGTCACGGATGTGTATTTTTTTGTAGTGTTAGCACCAAGACTCCATGGGTGTTAGAATCATTACTTTGTAATCTAGATTATTGACTCTAGTGCAAGTGGGAGACTGTAGGAAATATGCCCTAGAGGCAATAATAAAGTTGTTGTTTATATTTCCTTATATCATGATAAATGTTTATTATTCATGCTAGAATTGTATTAACCAGAAACTTAGTACATGTGCGAATACATAACATAGTGTCCCTAGTATGCCTCTACTTGACTAGCTCGTTAATCAAAGATGGTTATTCCTAACCATAGACATGTGTTGTCATTTGATGAACGAGATCACATCATTAGGAGAACGATGTGATGGACAAGACCCATCCGTTAGCTTAGCATTATGATTGTTACAGTTTCATTGCTACTTCTTTCTTCATGACTTATACATGTTCCTCAGACTATGAGATTATGCAACTCCCAAATATCGGAGGAACACCTTGTGTGCTATCAAATGTCACAACGTAACTGGGTGATTATAAAGATGCTCTAAAGGTGTCTACGAAGGTGTTTGTTGGGTTGGCATAGATCGAGATTAGGATTTGTCACTCCGTGTATCGGAGAGGTATCTTTGGGCCCTCTCGGTAATGTTCATCACTATAAGCCTTGCAAGCAATGTGACTAATGAGTTAGTTGCGGGATGAAACATTACGGAATGAGTAAAGAGACTTGCCGGTAACGAGATTAAACTAGGTATGATGATACCGACGATCGAATCTCGGGCAAGTAACATACCGATGACAAAGGGAACAATGTATGTTGTTATGAGGTTTGACCGATAAAAGTCTTCATAGAATATGTAGGAGCCAGTATGAGCATCCAGGTTCCTCTATTGGTTATTGATCAGAGATGTGTCTCGATCATGTCTACATAGTTCTCCAACCGTAGGGTCTGCACGCTTAACTTTCGGTGATGATTTGTATTATCAGTTATGTGTTTTTCATGACCGAAGTTTGTTCAGAGTCCCGGATGAGATCACGGACATGACAATGAGTCTCGAAATGGCCGAGACATAAATATTGATATATTTGAAGGCTATGTTCGGACACTGGAAATGTTTCGGAAGAGTTCAGACTTTTTTTGGAGTACCGGGAGGTTACCGGAACCCCCCGGGGAAGTAGTGGGCCTTAATGGGATTTCGTGGAAAGGAGAGGAGGACCGCAGGGTGTCCGCGCACCCCATCTTTCCTTCTCCCTCTCCTACTCCTTCCCTCTCTCCCCCTCTTGGAAAAGGAAGGGACTCCAACTAGGATTGGGAATCCTAGTTGGACTCCCCCTATAGGCGCGCGCCTCCTAGGCTGTCGGCCTCCTCCCTCCCTCCTTTATATACGGGGGCAGGGGGCACCCCAAAGAACAACAGACAATCTCGTAGCCGTGTGCGGTGCCCCCCTCCATAGTTTACCACCTCAGTCATATTGTCATAGTGCTTAGGCGAAGCCCTGCGCCGGTAACATCATCAACACCGTCGCCACGCCGTCGTGCTGACGAAACTCTCCCTCGACCCTCTACTAGATCAAGAGCTCGAGGGACATCATCGTGCTGAACGTGTGCGGAACACGGAGGTGCCATACATTCAGCACTTGGATCGGTTGGATTGTGAGGACGTTCGACTACATCAACCGCGTTACTAAACGTTTCCGCTTTTGGTCTAGGAGGGTACGTGGTCACACTCTCCCATCTCGTTGCTATGCATCTCCTAGATAGATCTTGCGTGATCGTAAGATTTTTTTTGAATTACTATGTTCCCCAGCAGTGATCACCGTCGGCATGCTACCACTACATCTACCTTCGGGATTAGTTTTAGACCTGAATAATTGTTATTTGGTGTCAGCGTTGAGCATGAACATTATATCTGGATCTTGTTTGATGCGAGACGGTTATTCATTTAAATCAAAGAATAATTGTTGTTCTATTTATATGAGTAATATCTTTTATGGTCATGCACCATTGTTAAGTGGTCTATTCTTGTTGGATCTCGATCATAGTGATACACATATTCATAATGTTGAAGCCAAAAGATGCAAAGTTAATAATGATAATGCAACTTATTTCTGGCACTGCCATTTAGGTCATATTGGTGTAAATCGCATGATGAAACTCCATGCTAATAGGCTTTTGGAATCACTTGATTCTTGCGAACCATGCCTCATGGGCAAGATGACTAAGACTCCGTTCTCCGGAACAATGGAGCGAGCCACTGACTTATTGGAAATAATA
Organism: Triticum aestivum; assembly: GCF_018294505.1. Classification (NCBI taxonomy): domain Eukaryota; kingdom Viridiplantae; phylum Streptophyta; class Magnoliopsida; order Poales; family Poaceae; genus Triticum; species Triticum aestivum. Next base: position 168,549,869 of record NC_057798.1, read on the forward strand.
CATACCAATGTATACGGTCCGATGAGTGTTGAGGCTCATGGTGGGTATCTATATTTTCTGACATTCACAGATGATTTGAGCATATATGGGTATATCTACTTAATTAAACATAAGTCTGGAACATTTGAAAAGTTCAAAGAATTTCAAGTGAAGTGGAAAATCATCCTAATAAGAGAATAAAGTTTCTACGATTCGATCGCGGAGGCGAATATTTGAGTTACTAGTTTGGTCTTCATTTGAAACAATGTGGAATAGTTTCGCCACTCACGCCACCTGGAACACCACAGAGTAATGGTGTGTCTGAATGTCGTAACCATACTTTATTAGATATGGTGCGATTTATGATGTCTCTTACTGATTTACCGCTATCGTTCTGGGGTTATGCTTTAGAGACGGCTGCATTCACATTAAATAGGGCACCATCTAAATCTGTTGAGACTACACCATATGAACTATGGTTTGGCAAGAAACCTAAGCTGTCGTTTCTTAAAGTTTGGGGCTGTGATGCTTATGTGAAAAAGCTTCAACCTGATAAGCTCGAACCCAAATTGGAGAAATGCGTCTTCATAGGATACCCAAAGGAAACTGCTGGGTACACCTTCTATCACAGATCCGAAGGCAAGATATTTGTTGCTAAGAATGGATCCTTTCTAGAGAAGGATTTTCTCTCGAAAGAAGTGAGTGGGAGGAAAGTAGAACTTGATGAGGTAATTGTACCTTCTCCCTAATTGGAAAGTAGTTCATCATAGAAATCAGTTCCAGTGATTCCTACACCAATTAGTGAAGAAGCTAATGATGTTGATCATGAAACTTCAGATCAAAATACTACTGAACCTCGTAGGTCAACGAGAGTACGGTCCACACCAGAGTGGTACGGTAATCCTATTCTAGAAGTTATGTTACTAGACCATGATGAACCTACGAACTATGAGGAAGAGATGATGAGCCCAGATTCCGCGAAGTGGCTTGAGGCCATGAAATCTGAGATGGGATCCATGTATGAGAACAAACTGTGGACTCTGGTGGACTTTCCCAATGATCGGCAAGCCATAGAAATAAATGGATCTTCAAAAAGAAGACTGACGCTAACGGTAATGTTACTGTCTACAAAGCTCGACTTGTTGCGAAAGGTTTTTGAAAAGTTCAAGGAGTTGACTATGATGAGACTTTCTCACCCGTAGCGATGCTTAAGTCTGTCCGAATCATGTTAGCAATTGTCGCGTTTTATGATTATGAAATTTGGCAAATGGATGTGAAAACTGCATTCCTTAATGGATTTCTTAAAGAAGAGTTCTACATGATCCAACCAAAAGGTTTTTTCGATCCAAAAGGTTCTAACAAAGTGTGCCAGCCGGAGGAACACCTTGTGTGCTATCAAACGTCACAACGTAACTGGGTGATTATAAAGATGCTCTACAGGTGTCTCTGAAGGTGTTTGTTGAGTTGGCATAGATCAAAATTAGGATTTGTCACTCTGGGTATCGGAGAGGTATCTCTGGGCCCTCTCGGTAATGCTCATCACTAATGTGACTAATGAGTTAGTTAAGAGATGATGCATTACAAAACGAGTAAAGAGACTTGACGGTAACGAGATTGAACTAGGTATAAAGATACCGATGATCGAATCTCGGGCAAGTAACATACCGATGATAAAGGGAACAACATATGTTGTTATGCTGTTTGACCGATAAAGATCTTTGTAGAATATGTAGGAGCCAATATGAGAATCCAGGTTCCACTATTCGTTATTGATCAGAGATGTGTCTCGATCATGTCTACATAGTTCTCAAACCCGTAGGGTCCACACGCTTAACATTCGATGATGATTTGTATTATGAGCTATGTGTTTTGATGACAAAAGTTTGTTCGGAGTCCGGAATGAGATCACGGACATGACGAGGAGTCTCGAAATGGTCGAGAGGTAAAGATTGATATATTGGAAGGTTACGTTCCGACACTGGAATGGTTTCGGGAAGTATCGGATAAGTTTCGGAGTACCGAGAGGTTACCGGAACCCCCCGGAGGACTATGGGGCTTTCATGGGCCCTAGTGGAGAGAGGAGGCCGTCTGCCAGGTGGAGGCGCGCGCCCCCCAAGCCCAAACCGAATTGGACTAGGGGTGGGGGCGCGGCCCCGCTTTCCTTCTTCTCCTCCACCTCTTTCTCTTTCCCCCCTTCTCCGGAAAGGAAAGGGGAATAGGACTAGGAGTCCTTGTAGGACTCCCCCCTTGGCGCGCCTCCTCTAGACCGGCCACTCCCTCCTCTCCTCCTTTATATACGGGGTAGGGGGCACCCCAAAGGCACAACATTGTCTTAGCCGTGTGCGGTGCCCCCCCTCCACCGTTTACTCCTCCGATAGTATTGTCATAGTGATTAGGCGAGGCCCTGCACGGATCACATCATCAACACCATCATCACGCCGTTGTGTACGAAACTCTTCCTCGACCCTCTGCTGGATCAACAGTTTGAGGGACGTCATCGAGCTGAACGTGTGCTAAAATCGGAGGTGTCGTGTGTTTGGTGCTAGATCGGTTGGATCGTGAAGACGTTCGACTACATCAACCGCGTTAAGACAATGCTTCCACTTTCGGTCTACGAGGGTACGTGGAAACTCTCTCCCCCTCTCCTTGCTATGCATCTCCTAGATAGATCTTGCGTGATCGTAGGAATTTTTTTGAAATTGCATGCTACGTTCCCCAACAGGATTACCAAAGGTGATTCCTCCTTAACCAGTCCCGATAACAACTCGGTCGTGCAGCTCTTCAAGTGTGAACCTACCGAGGGTGATTCCTACAAGTTCATCTTGATGGTTACATCGACTGGGAATCCATCTAGGGTGATTCCTAGGATTCCCCCTTGATGTTACAGACACACAGTTACCTTTACTTGTTCCGTTTCTGTAGGACTGAAGGGACAGGCAGTACCACCCTGGTAGAGGTGGACCTGAGTTCTCGACAGTCTCTTGTGAGTCGAGTTGACCTGGACGGTACCCGCGACATAATTACGTGGCAAGGCTAGACATTCTTGGCCCTTGGCGTAAGTCCGCTAGACAGGGTGACGGGACCATGGACCATGGATCATTGATCGTCTCTGCGCACTCCCCAGATACTAATAGGTTTGGATATGTGATCCGGATAGGCCTCTGGCCTTTTCTCCCTGACCACCATGCAGGAATAAGTATGAACACTCGGCATCGTATGATTCTTCTGAAAGCTCACTGACATCAGCAATTAGCGGCGCGCGCCCGGTTGAACGGGAACCACCTACGCTCGTATTAAGGGGTGGGTCTGCTCCAGGCCGCGTTTGCAACGCACATGCTTCCAAAGGATGACTGTCCCATGACCCCTTCGCATTTAGGATGTAGACAAGCGTGCTGGCCTCTCTATTGAGTGGAGGTAGGACTATGATGTGTTGATCAGCCGAGGCCGGGCATGACCTGTTAAAGTGTGTCTGGCCGGAGTTGATCGAGCGTGTTGGGTAAGTTGGTGCACCCCTGCAGGGAAGTATATCTATTAGAATAGCCGTGTCCACGGTAACGGACGCTCAGAGTTGTATGTCGTTCTATTACAAGTAGAACTGGATACTGGAGACACTAAATGGATATGATGGCTCCGAGATTGCTTTCTCGCAGAGAGTCGAGGAAGGATCTCTGGGCATTGCTACTACATACTTATTACTTATTGATAAGTCTCCTCATAATTATAGTTTTTGATTTTTTTCATGCCAATATTTTACAACTTTCATATACTTTTGGCAACATTTTATATTACTTTTGGGACTAACATATTGATCCAGTGCCTAGTGCAAATTCCTTGTTTGTTGCATATTTTTTTTGTTTCGCAGAATATCCATATCAAACAAGTCCAAACATGATAAAATTGTATTATTTGGAATATATGTGATTTTTGGGAGGTGGAATCAATGCAAATGGAGGCCCATGGGCCCCACTAGGCATCAGGGCACGCCCAGGGGGTGGGGCGCACCGTGGTGCCTAGTGAGCACCACATAGGTCGGTTGACCCCCTTCTTTCGCCGCAAGGAAGCTAATATCCAAAAAAATAAATTTTGAGCGCAATAGTTACGGATCTTTGGGAATTTAAGAAACGGTGATGGGACAGAAAATAGGAATGCGAAACAGAAGAGAGCACAGAGAGAGAGAGAGAGAGATCCAATCTCGGAGGAGAGCCCCTCTGGGTGCCATGAAGGCCAAGGTCTAGAGGGGAAAACCTCCTCCCATCTAGGGGAGAGGCCAAGCAAGAAGAAGAAGGGGGGTTGTCTCTCCCTCTCTCCCGGTGGCGCTGGAACACCGTCAGGGCAATCATCATGACAGTGATCTACACCAATAACTTCGCCGCTGTCACCACCAACTCTCTCCCCCTCTATGCAGCGATGTAACACCTCTTCTCTCCGATGTAATATCTACTTAAACATGGTGCTTAATGCTATTATTACCCAGTGATGTGTTGCCATCCTATGATGTTTGAGTATATCTGTTTTGTCCTATGGGTTGATTCATGCTCGTGATTTGTTTAAGTTGTATGTTTTATTTTGGTGTTGTCCTATGGTGCCCTCCTTGTCACGCAAGCGTGAGGGATTCCCACTATAGGGTGTTGTAATGAATTCATGATTCGCTTATGGTGGGTGGCGAGAGTAATAGAAGCTTATACCCGAGTAAGGGGTTGTTACGTATGGGAGTAAAGAGGATTTGATACTTAATGCTATGGTTGAGTTTTACCTTAATAATGTTTGGTAGTTGCGGATGCTTGCTAGAGTTCCAATCATAAGTGCATATGATCCAAGTACGGAAATTATGTTAGCTCATGCCTCTCCCTCATATAAAATTGCAATAATGATTACCGGCCTAGTTATCGATTGCCTATAGACAAAATACTTCCTTGTGATATAAACATCTTTCTACTAAACAACTAACTATTATTATCTCGCAAAGTACTCCTAGTTTTATTATTGCAAATTAGTTCTAGCATCAGACCTACAAAATAGTTTCATACTTCTTGTAGGTAAAGCGAATGTTATGCGTGCGTAGAGTTGTATTGGTGGTCGATAGAACTTGAAGGGAATATAAATTCTACCTTTAGCTCCTCATTTGGTTTGACACTCTTATTTATCGAAAAAGCTACAATTGATCGCCTATACTTGTGGGTTATCAAGACCTTTTTCTGGCGCCGTTGCCGGGGAGCAATAGCATGGCATGAATATTCTCATGTGTGCTTGTAGTCTTTATCAGTAAGTAGATTTTATTTTCCGCTCTAAGTTGTTTTGTATCTTTAGTTACGGATATGGAACATGAAATACCAAAAAAAAGTTACTTGTACCTGCTACTCATGGAGATGGGGAACCTCCTAAAACCCTTGATGCTCATTATGTGAAAATATTAAACACTACTTTGATAATCCTGAGAAAACTCCATTCAACTTGATAATGGGAGACACATTGGATCAACGTGAATACTTTAGGGATTATCGCTTGACTCAAAAAGGGAAACTATTATCGAATCAAATTAATTATTTGTAATGGTATGCCTGGGATTTATGAGATATGATTATACTTGTTGCCCTAGGATGAAGGCTACACACCTTCCCTTTTCATGTGAATTTTATGATAATTAAACCTTGGCTTCTTATGCTAATGGTATATATTATTACTATGATGTGGAACGAATAGAAGAATTTGTTGCTTTTAAGGGTGCTTATGAAATTGAATATTTGTTTGAGAAGTATGAAGATTTTGATGATGCTATTTATAGGCCTAAATTTTTTGCTATACTTAAATATTGCTATTAGAATTATAAATACAATGCCGATATTGATGCATTTATTGAGAAAGTCTCCACTATCCAAGAAGAGACTAATATTTTGTAGGAAACTATGGAAGAAGAAATTGATGACACTGTGGTCTCATTAGATGAAAAAGATGAGGACGAGAGCAAAGAACAAAAGGAGGAAGAGCAGATTGATCACCCGTGCCCACCTTCTAATGAGAGTAACTCTTTATATCATACATTGTTTAATTTCCCTTCGTGCTTACTGAAGGATGAATGCTGTGATCCCTTGGATTCATTTGAAATATCCCTTCTGATGAAATTGGTGCTTGCTATGCTTGTGCCCATGGTGCCAATTTGAATGATGCTTATAGAGATGAACATGCTATAGTTCCTTATGTTAAGAATGAAATTGTTGATATTGCACCCACACATGATAGTCCTATTATCTTTTTGACTTCTCCAAACTACACTATATCAGAGAAGTTTGCTCTTATTAAGGATTATATTGATGGGTTGGGTTTTACTACTACACATGATGATTTTTATGGACATAATATGCATGTGCTTGCTGCTCCCACTTGTAGTTATTATGAGAGAGGAACTACATCTCCACCTCTCTATGTTTCCAATACGATAAAATTGCAAGAAGTTGTTTATGCTATGTATCAGCCTTTACTTGGTGTGTATGAATTGTTCTTTTATGACATGCTGATGCATAGTAAGAGAGTTAGACTTCATCATTGCAAGATATATGTTGCTTTGTGCTCACTATTAAAATACAAATCATTGCTAATTAAAATTGGCTTCGATATACCTTAGGATCCAGGTGGATCCATTACTTGAGCACTTTATGGCTAGTTTAATGGCTTTAAAGAAAGCGCTATCAAGGAGACAACCCGGAAATATTAGAGTCATTTTATTCTACTGTGTGCTTTCATAAACTTTAAAAACAAAAAAATAGAGGGGAACTTAAAACTTTTCAAAAATAAAAGTGAAAGTGAGAAAGACGAGCACCGTTGAAGTGGGGGAGCTCCTTGAACTTTGTTCATGCCCGTGGAAACTTTTTGAATCTTGAATTATAGAAACTTTTCACCAAAAATAATTATCCCCTTGTAAAAATACATTGTGCTATAAAAATAATGTGCCAAGATTTGCGTTTAGGATGTTTAAACTTCTTGTTTGGTATGTGCGGTGCAATTTTTTTTGCAATAGTGTGTGAATTTACATTTTTTACTAGAACGTACACAAATTCTGAAACTTTTACACAGTACTGCCATGCAATTTTTTTATTTTTTTCTATTTTTTCAGAATTTTTGGAGTACAGAAGTATGGTCAAAGTTCAGACTGCTACACACTATCCTGTTTTTGATAGATTCTATTTTTGATGCATTGTTTTGCTTGTTTTGATGGAACTATGGATTGTATCGGTGGTATAAGCTATGGAAAAGTTAGAATACAGTACGTATAATGCAAAGTTAAAATATGAATGGGTTTGCAACAGTACTGAAAGTAGTGATTTGCTTTATTATACTAATGGATCTCACGAGGGTATTGTTAAGTTTTGTGTGATTGAAGTTTCCAAGTTTTGGGTGAGATCACGATGGATGAACGAGCAAGGAGTGGCAAGAGCCTAAGCTTGGGGTTGCTCAAGGCACCCCAAGCTAATACTCAAGGACTCCCAAGCAACTAATCTTGGGGATGTGATAACCCACAAGTATAGGGGATTGCAAAAGTTTTCGAGGGTGGAGTATTCAACCCAAATTTATTGATTCGACACAAGGGGAGCCAAAGAATATTCTCAAGTATTAGCATCTGAGTTGTCAATTCAACCACACCTGAAATACTTAATATTTGCAGCAAAGTATTTAGTAGCAAAGTAGTATGGAAGTAACTGTAACAGTAGCAAAAGTAATAGTAATAGTTTTGTAGAAATTGTAACAGTACCAACGGAAAAGTAACTTAGCAAAGACCAATATTAAATGAGCTCGTAGGCAATGGATCCATGATGCATAATTATGTCAGATGGAATTCATCATGCAAAAGTTATAACCTAGGGTGATACAGAACTAGCTCTGATTCATCAATATAATTTAGGCATGTATTCCGAATATAGTCACACGTGCTTAAGGAAAAGAACTTGCATGACATCTTTTGTCCTACCCTCCCGTGGCAGCGAGGTCCTATTGGAAACTAAGAGATATTAAGGCCTCCTTTTAATAGAGTATCGGACCAAAGCATTAGCACTTAGTGAATACATGAACTCCTCAAACTACGGTCATCACCGGGAAATGTCCCGACTATTATCACTCCGGGGTTGCTGGATCATAACACGTAATAGGTGACTATAACTTGCAAGATAGGATCAAGAACACAATTATATTCATGAAAACTTAAAGGGTTCAGATTTGAAATCATGGCACTCGGGCCCTAGTGGCATAAGCATAGCAAAGTCATAACAACATCAATCTTAGAACATAATGGATACTAGGGATCAAACCCTAACAAAACTAACTCGATTACATGGTAAATCTCATCCAACCCATCACCGTCCAGCAAGCCTACGATGGGATTACTCACACACGATAGTGAGTATCATGAAATTGCTGATGGAGGATGGTTGATGATGACGATGGCGACGATTTTCCCTCTCCGGAGCCCCGAACGGACTCCAGATCAGCCCTCCCGAGGAAGAACAGGAGGTGGCGGTGGCTCCATATCGTAAAACGCGATGAATCCTTCTCTCTGATTTTTTCTCACCGAACATGAATATATGGAGTTGGAGTTGAGGTCGGTGGAGATCCAGGAGGGTCATAAGACCAGAGGGCACGCCCCACGGGAGTGGGCGCGCCCTCTACCCTTGTAGACAGGGTGTGGATCCCCTTCGGTTGATTCTTTTGCCAATATTTTTATTTATTCCAAAAATGATCTCCATGAAGTTTCAGGTCATCCCGAGAACTTTTATTTCTGCACAAAAATAACACCACAATAATTCAGCTGGAAACTACGTCAGTCCGGGTTAGTTCCATTGAAATGATGCAAATTAGAGTCCAAAACAAGGGCAAAAGAGTTTGGAAAAGTAGATATGATGGAGACGTATCAGGATGCCCTGAAAGGCATCCCCTCTTTCTTCTAACGACCATCGGTAATTTTATTTGGAGCTATATTTTTATTTATCACATGATATGCATAAATTCTTGGAGCATCTTTTGTGTTTATTTTTTCCTTTTCTTTTATGCACCATGTTGGTATGAGAAAGTCCTTGATTGATTTATAGAATGCTCTTTGCACTTCACTTATATCTTTTGAGTATGGATTTATAGAATGCTTCATGTGCTTCACTTATATCATTTCAAGTTTGGATTGACTGTTTCTCTACGTATGTAAAACCGTTATTTGTAGAATGCTCGTTTTATTCACTTATATTTATTAGAGATTGGGAAAGTCTTTTGTAGAAAGAATTAAACTCTCTTGCTTCACTTATATCTATTTAGAGAGTCAACATGAATTGGTCATTCACATGGTTAGTCAGAAAATCCTACATGAAACTTGTAGATCACTCAATATGATATGTTTGATTCCTTGCAATAGTTGTGCGACATAGAGATGGTAATATGTGGGAGGTACTAGTGAATGATTGTGGTTTAGTAAGAATATTGGTGTTAAGGTTTATGATTCCCTATGCATGCATGTAAAGTCCATAGTTATTTAACGAAGTTATATCCTACTTATGGTGCATTATTCAGTGTTAGTTATGTTCAATGCACATTTATACGTTTATGACCGTCTTTGCTTTTTTGGTTGGTCGCTTCTCAGTCTATTTGGTAGCCTCCATTTGTACTAAGCGGGAATGCAGCTTGTGCATCCAATTATTTATACCTAAGTTTTTCCATATGAGTCCACCGTACCAACCTATATGCGGTATTCACATGCTGTCCCAAGTAAATTTGCATGCACCAACTCTAATTATTCAAAATAAATTTCTGTTTTGTGTGCTCGTACCGCTCATGTGGCGGCAGGGGGTGGCATATATCTTTCATGCTAGGTGTTCTCACGATGAGTGTTTATTCACTTGTCATTGCACGAGAAAGTGGCAGGTAATAGGGATGCCCAGTCCCACAATAAATGAAAAATAATAACAAAATTTCTTGGAAAGTTTTGGTATGGAACGCACCCCTGGATACGGCTAGACATGGATTGTGAAAGAATGGTGGAAAGGAAATAAGCTTTATTTCCTGTTTGGGAACCGCATGTAAGGTGTCTAGTATGGAAGATGTTGGGAACTCTTGGTCATAGCGTTGATAGGAAAAGCATGCCTCTCAAAATAATTTCATCTCTAATTTAACCTTTAAGCTTTGGCACCTCTGCAAATCTCTGCTTCCCTCTGTGAAGGGCCTATCTATTTACTTTATGCAATTTTTATTTTTATTTTGAGTCTTCACCTTCTCTCATAAGCACCAATTGGAGAGCACTATTGTCATACTTATGCATTGTGTATAGCTAATATTGAGTGTGTTTCATGAATGGATCAATGATTGAGCATGACGAGCTAGGGATAACGTTCTTTAGCATTGAAATTTTGAAAGACATGATTGTTTGTTGGAACGCCTGAGTATTGATGTCTTTATGTCAAACTATAGACTATTGCTTTGAGTCACTCATGTCTTAATATTCATGCCATGATTAGATCATACGATCAAGATTATGCTAGGTAGCATTCCACATAAAAAATTATCCTTTTTATCATTTACCTACTCAAGGACGAGCATGAATTAAGCTTGGGGATGTTGATACGTCTCCGTCGTATCTATAATTTTTGATTGTTTCATGCCAATATTTTACAACTTTCATATACTTTTGGCAACATTTTATATTATTTTTGGGACTAACATATTGATCCAGTGCCCAGTGCGAGTTCCTGTTTGTTGCATGTTTTTTGTTTGGTGGAATAGCCATATCAAACAAAGTCCAAACGCGATAAAATTTTATGGAGAATTATTTTGGAATATATGTGATTTTTGGGAGGTGGAATCAATGCAAACGGAAGCCCACGTGCCCCACTAGGCATCATGGCATGCTCAGGGGGCAGGGTACGTCGTGGTGCCTAGTGAGCACCTCATAGATTGGTCAACCCCCTTCTTTCGCCGCAAGGAAGCTAATATCCAGGAAAAAATCATGTTAAAATTTCAGTGCAATCGGAGTTATGGATCTCCGGGAATTTAAGAAGCGGTGAAGGGCCAGAAAACAGGAGCGTGAAATAGAAGAGAAAACACACACACACACACACACACACACACACACAGAGAGAGAGAGAGAGAGAGAGAGAGAGAGAGAGATCCAATCTTGGAGGGGCTCTCGAGCCTCCGGGTGCCATGGAGGACAAGGTCCAGAGGGGAAACCTCCTCCCATCTAGAGGGAGGCCAATCAAGGAGAAGGAGGGGAGCTCTCTCTCCCTCTCTCCCGGTGGCGCCGGAACACCGTCGGGGCAATCATCGTGAGAGCGATCTACACCAACAACTTCGCCGCTGTCACCACCAACTCTCTCCCCCTATATGCATCAGTGTAACACCTCTTCTCCCTGCTGCAATCTCTACTAAAACATTGTGCTTAATTCTACATATTATTATCCAATGGTGTGTTGCCATCCTATGATGTTTGAGTAGATCGGTTTTGTCCTATGGGTTGATTTATGATCGTGATTGGTTTGAGTTGTATCTTTTCTTTTACTGTTGTCCTATGGTGCCCTATGTGTCATGCAAGCGTGAGGGATTCCTATTGTAGGGTGTTGCAATACGTTCATGATTCTCTTATGGTGGGTGGCGAGAGTGATAGAAGCTTATACCCGAGTAAGGGGGTTGTTGCGTATGGGAGTAAAGAGGACTTGATAATGGATGCTATGGTTGGGTTTCACCTTAATGATCTTTGATAATTGCGGATGCTTGCTAGAGGTCCAATCATAAGTGCATACGATCCAAGTACAAAAAGTATGTGAGCTCTTGCATCTCCCTCATATAAAATAGCAATAATGAATACTGGTCTAGTTATCGATTGCCTACGGACAAAATACTTCTCTTGTGTTATAAGAAACTTTATTCTAAACAACTAACTATTTTTATCTCGCAAAGTACTCCTAGTTTTATTCCTGCAAAGTAGTTCTAGCATCACACCTACAAAATAGATTCATACTTGTTCTAGGTAAAGCGAACGTTAAGCATGCTTAGAGTTGTATTGGTGGTCGATAGAAATTGAAGGGAATATAATTTCTATCTTTAACTCCTCGTTTGGTTCGACACTCTTATTTTTCGAAAAAGCTACAATTGATCCCCTATACTTGTGGTTATCACTTATGTTATCCTAATCTGCACTCTTCTAATGATGCAAGACGCTGCAAGATGCTAGTCTTAGGCTAGGCCTTCCCTTTATTCTGGCATTTCTGCAGTATAGTCCAAAGATATAGCCCACATTCCTTTGATACCGATGCATAGTTAGTATAGATCTGATGTAAGTCTTGCGAGTACTTTGGATGAGTACTCATGGTTGCTTTGCTAGCTCTTTTCCCTCTACTCAATTGTTGCGATCAGACGATGGAGCCTAGGAGCCAACTGATTCCGCCGATGACTACTACTACCCCGACGGAGCCTACTTCTACGTGGAGACCATCGACGACCAGGAGTAGTTAGGAGGCCCCAGGCAGGAGTCATGCGCCTTTTCAATCTAGTTATTGTTGTTTTGTTAGCCTTCTGAAGGCAAACTTATATACTTATGTCTATACTCACATGTTGTTACTTCGTTGACTTATGTATTCGAGCCTTCGTGATCCTGGCTTGTAATATGAAGCTTCATGTTTGAATTTGTGTCTAGAGTTTTGTTGTGATATCTTCCCGCGAGTCTTTGATCTTAATCGTGTGCATTTGCACGTATGATTAGTGCACGATTATGTCGGGGGTGTCACAAGTTGGTATCAGAGCCGACTGCCAGTAGGAAGCCCCTTTTTCAACTCCTTAGCCTAAGTTGAGTCTAGTCTTTGAAAAACTATTTTACTAACATTGTTGTGTGGCTTACGGGCCCACATCACAAATGGGTGGTATTAGGATCTTTTGTTCCCCATCTTTACTCTGGGATTCTGATCTCTCTTCTATCCGGGTTAAAGATTTTGCTAACTTTAACACTAGGTTCTCGTAGCTACTTCCTCCCGGAGAGCCCCTTCATTCCAGATGATCGCGTGCTTCATCAGAAGATCCTAAAGATACTATTCGATGTTTTCCTGAGACCCTTGTGCCACCGCCTTTGCAATTCCCTATCACAGATATACCCTATGGATAACTACGTACACTTCCCGTTCATACATTCTTTCCCAATTACTCTTGTTATTACAAGATACCTCGAAATATTCTCTAACTTTTTAAGAATCCATTGTTCCTGCTACCTTGCAGCTCCATTTCTGCATGAAAGCCCTTACGAATAATTCCCCACACTTACCAAGGATCCGTTCATCCCCAGTTGTTCATGATGCGTTTCACAAAATTCTTCGAAATGCTATTCGATCTTCCGAGAATCCTCTATAGCTTAGTGCTTTTGAGATTCTTCTTGCCTGCTTGCATTATCGTTAATTCCGTATGTCTAGTAGTCTTCATTGACATCCCTTGTCATTGTCTTTTTGATCCTAATGATTCAATGTGTGCGAATGCGCACAATCATTGGTTAACCCTTAGAAATTATATTTTCGGCCCATAGGCCTTTCCGAACATGAGCTGGTTCTCAACAAATCAAACCTTGATTGATTGTCCATCTAAGTCTATTCAACTTACTCATATTTGATTCAGGAGCATCACCTTCATTGATGTCAGAAGCTTTTGCATACACACACGACATTAAATGCGAGAACATGAACACTTCACTAGTGGTACACACCCGTGCGGGCCAATGTCAAACCTCCATGGCTAACCACAATGTCCCCATTGAAATTGAAGGGTTGGACTTCCATTTCTCTCCCATTATTATGAAGTCTTCCAATATTGACCTAATTATGGGAATGGATTGGTTCAAAACGCATACTACTTCTATCGTTTGCGCCACTAAAACCGCCCATCTCCTATTTCCTTCAAATGAGGTAGTAAGCTACCATGCTCGTCTTGTTCAAAATGCCTAAGCACGGATTTATTCCTTGAATGCTTTGAACACACAACCTCTTGAGGTAATTGAATGTGTTCCAGTCGTTTGCGAATTCCAAGATGTCTTTTTCTATAATAACTCCTAGGAATACCCCCTGTCAGAGCTATTGAGTTTGTCATCGACTTGAAACTAGGCACCACTCCTATTGCCAAACGACCCTACAAGAAGTCGCCGCATGAACTCCTTTAACTTAAAGAGGAAATCAACAATTCACTTCGTAAGGGTTTCATTTGTCCAAGTTCCTCTGCTTGGGGAGCACCTTCTCTTTGTCAAGAAGAAGGATGGAATGAATCGTTTGGTTCAAGACTACCGACCTATCAACCAAGCAACAATTCAGAACAAGTATCCTCTTCCTTGGATCAACGATATGTATGATCAACTTGCCGGTTCATTAGTCTTGTCTAAACTCGACTTGAGGTTGGGTTACCACCAGATCCGGGTTCGTGAAGAGGATATTCCAAAGACCGCATTCGTTACTTGCTATGGTTCTCATGAGTACGTTGTCATGTCCTTCGGCTTAACCAATTCCCCAACTACATTCTCTTGTTTGATGAACCATATCTTCATGGAATACCTCAACAAGTTTGTTGTGGTTTATCTATATGATACGATCGTGTATTCCAAGAATAAAGAAGAACATGTTGAACATCTTCGTCTTGTACTGGAAAAGCTTTGAGTGCACCAGTTATATGCCAAATATTCCAAGTGTGAAGTCTGGTTACCCGAAGTAACCTACCTTGGTCATGTAATCTCCAAAGATGGTATTTTCGTCAACCCAGAACGAGTTCAGACCATTCTGGACTGGACTCCCTCGAAGAATGTCAAACAAGTCAGAAGTTTCTCGGACTCGCTAGCTATTGCTACCATTTTATTGAGAACTTCTCCAGGATTGCCAAGCCGTTAACTAATATGATTCACAAGGGAGTAAAGTTCGATTGGACAAAAAAGTGTTAGGAAAGTTTCCAGGCACTCAAAGACAAGCTGCCATCTGCCCCAGTGCTTGCTCCTCTAGATTCTTGCAAGGACTTCATCATCTATTGCAATGCATCTCGTCAAGGATTAGGCCGTGTACTAATGTAAGAGCGCAAGGTTTTTGCTTATGCCTCCCGACAGATGCGTCCTCATGAGGAGAACTACCCAGTTCATGACCTTGAACTTGCCGCAGTTATATATGCACTGAAGTTGTGGCGACATTACCTTCTCGATAATCATTGCGAGATCTTCATCGATCATCAAAGTCTGAAGTATTTGTTTACCCAACCAGGCCTGGACCTATGTCAGTACCGATGGATGGAAGCAATTACATACTATGACTGTGGTATTTCTTATACCCCTGGCAAGGCTAATGTCATGGTTGATGCCCTGAATTGCAAGACTTATTACAACAACCACATGGTTCAGAAAACTCAACCCCACCTTCGTAGGTTGAGCCCTCATATTGTTCCACGGGGTTCTCTTAATAACCTTGTCCTAGAACCAACTCTTCAGAAAGCCATTAAGTCTGCGCAAGCAAAATGCACTGAAGTTGATCAGATGAACATGATCTTGCTTTAGAGAAAGCCAGAGATTTCTCGCTTGCTTAAGATGGAACCTTGTATTTCAGAGATCGCCTTGTGGTACACCAATTGGAACTTATGACATAGAAAGTGATGAAAGAAGCACATGACACACCTCTCTCTATTCATCTAGGAAGCACTAAGATGTACCTAGACATCCGTCAGAAGTACTGGTGGTCTAAGATGAAGCAAGACATTGCATGATATATTGAAGAATGTGACGTTTGCCATCACGTCAAAGTAGAACATCAGAAACCTGCTGTACTTCTACAACCACTTCCTATTCCTGAATGGAAATGGGATAATATTCAAATAGATTTCATCACTGGCCTCCCCAAATCACAAAAGGGTCACCATGCTATACTTGTCATCATCGACCAATTCTCCAAAGTTGCACACTTTCTGCCAGTGAAGGAAACAATCACTGCTAGTCAATTAGAAAAATTCTATATCTCCAAAATTGTGACACCCCATGACATTCCGAAGGAGATCAGTTCAAACCATGGCAACATTTTCACCTCGAAGTTCTAGGATAGTTTCCAAGAAGCAATGGGAACTCATATAAGCTGGAGCACTTCTTATCACCCCAGTCCCAAGGTCAAGTTGAAAGAGTCAACCAAATTCTTGAAGATATGTTGTGTGCTTGTGTCATCTCTTTTGGCAAAAAGTGCGAAGAATCTGACCCGTATGCTGAATTCTCTTACAACAACAGTTATCAAGCTAGATTGAAGATGGCACCCTTGGAGGTACTATATGGACGTAAGTGCCGAAACCCTCTGATTTCGTCAGAAACTAGGGAATGACTGCTCATTGGTCCAGATATTATCCAACAATCTGAACAGGAAGTTTGCATTGTCGGGATAATCTCAAGGCAGCCCAGTCCTGCCAGAAGAGCAACTATGACAGTAAACACTAGAGTTCTACCTATCAACCTGTTGATCAAGCTTATCTATGTGTCAGTCCTGTGAGGGGCACTTATCGTTTCTGAGTCAAGGGCAAGTTAGCTCCTCGCTACATTGGTCCATTCTGCATCCTCGCCCGAGGTGGACATGTGGCTTATCAATTGGAATTGCTACCTCGGTGCTCTCACGTCCATGATGTCTTACATGTGTCGCAACTTCGTCGTTGCTTCGAGGACCCACATCATGAGGTGGATCCTGAAATGATCGAGGTGCAAGATGGTCTCTCTTTCAAAGAGCATCGGATCCACATTCTTGATCTGAACGTTGAACCCGTCAGAAGGTTACTAAGTTCCTCAAAGTGTGCAGTGGTCGAATCATACTGAAGATGAAGCCACTTGGGAACACGAGAAACATCTTCGGGAAGAATACCTTGATCTTTTCCCTTCTACCTCCTAATCCTCGGGACGAGAATTTCTTTTAGAGGAGGAGAGTTGTAACACCCCCGTGTATTAAGCTGCAGTAACCCCTCTCTGATTATGCTAAGTAAATGTGGTTAACATTGCTTCATCACTTTGAGTCATATCTCATTTCAAATTCTACCTCTGAATTCAAATTTAAATTATAAAGTCCAGAAATTATTTCACCAAACACTCGGACAAAAATGTTCATAGTATTTCAATTAATCACTGAGTAATTTTCATGGAGAAACCAACATTTTTGGCTAAATGCCCTAAAACAATTAAAATGATGCTAAAACAATATTTAAAATGAATTTTCTAAATTATGAAAATACAAATTATTTTCAATAAATCACTAACCTTTTGTGGCAGTGTCGAAAATTGCACTTTAATAAATGGACTGAGTTCCTGTTTTGCTAAGCCTATTTGCTATTTAAAATAATTACAAAACAGAATTAAATAAAAGAAAAAAGAAAAATCTAGAAAAAAATAAAAAGAGCAAAGGCCCTTGTGCCACTGGCCACAGTGCACGACCCAAGCCAGCCCACGCCCCCCCCCCCCGGTCGTCCCCCACCTCGCTATAGTGGGCGACCGAGGCGAGCCCGCCCGTCCCCGCCGGACCGGCTCGCTGCCCCGGGCTGCCACGCCGACGACGAGGATAAGGACGCCACCCCACGGCCCCTCGGTATCCTCGACGCCCCCCCAGATCCACCTTTCCCTACCACTCGCTCGCTTGCCCTCTCCCACGCCCTTCGCCACCTCATCCGAGCGCCGCCATGGCCGATGCACTGTGAAGCTTGCGACCACCCTCCTCACCGCGCCTCACAGTCATGACCACGAGCTCCGCCGCTGCCTCCTACACCGTCTGCAGCTACGGGCCCAAGCTGGGAGCCCAGGCTCTGTCTCCTACCTTGTCTGCAGCTACGGACCCAAGTCGGGAGCCTCTGCCCCATCTCTTATGCCATCTTCCTCCTCCTCTGCCCCGCCGGTCTCCGTCATTGAATCCGACTTCGACAAGCCCTCCCCAGGCATGCTTAGCACACCTGCACGGCCCCTGTGAGCACCTCTCCCCTTCCCCCCACTGGCCCACTCCACGCGCTCATTGGTGAGCTCTAGCACCTGATCCGACGTCGGCCATAGTGCTCCACCGCTCGCGCTCACCTCCAGCATGGGCCCGGTGACCTTTTGGTGCTGTGCATGCGACTGTTGTGCTCGCCACACCACGTAGACCCCGCATAGCCCTTTAGCTCACGCTAAAAGCACCCCTAACCGCATGCTCATGCTGACCCGAGCTCTGGCTGCCGCCCGCGAGCTCGCTGCCGACGCTACGGTGCAACTCCGATGATGCCAACACCGCCATTCAACGCGCTGACGTCTGCCCATTCGAACGCAACCGGCCCCGCGCCAAATAAGCACTTGTGGGCGAATCCTGATGAGTGCCCGAGCCTCTCCGTCGTAGAAATGCTCGCCAGAGCTCTCTCTGACACCGCTACCAACATGGTGGGGCCTGGGGCCCATCCTGGGACACTGCCAGTGGGCCCCCTCGCCCCAGTTGACTGTGTTGAACCCGGTCAACTGTGCTGACTGGGCATCATAGCCACTGACATGTGGGCCACCCCCTAATTAACTAAAATCTTAATTAATTTAATTAGTTTAATTTATTTAGACACTGACGGGTGGCCCCTACTAATTAGTCAAATTAAACATGTTAATTTTAGTTGAGTCACTGACAGTGGGGTCCCACTTATCAGTTTGACCAGTCAACTACCAGTGTTGACTGCTGACTGGGCTTTGACTGGCCCCACATGCCAGCCTATGAAGCACATCTCTGGGTACACTTCTGTGTGCCCATAGCATTTAGTATTTAATATATTTATGAATTAATTTAATTACATAATTTTTAGAATATTATTAAAACTTTGAAAAATCAGATAAAATAATCTATAAGTCAGATGAAAATAATTTATATATTGAAAATTGCTCAAAAAATATGATGAATCTGAATATACTGTCCACTCATCTATCACATGCCTCTAACATGATGAACATGGATCCTTCCCCTCTGATTCATATGTCTGATAATCACCGAAAGCAGGGAAAACATTCCCAGATGTTTTCCCGCTCCATGTGTAATGTGCAGCACTGCGTTAGGTCACTCCTAGCACAGCATATTGCCATGTCATGCATCATGATGTATTTGGTTGCTTTACATTTATTGTTTCTTCCCCCTCTTCTCTCCGGTAGACATCAAGACCGACGCTGCTCCTTGGTATGACTACACACCTGGCGATCAGCCCCTTTCCGCAGAGCATCTAGGCAAGCAAAACCCCGTTGATCATTCCTATATCGCCCATTCCTTCTCTCTAATACTTGCATTAGATTTTTCTACTGTTGTTTGATAGCTCCTATTCTGATGCATAGCTTGATTTTGTAACCTGCTATTGTTACCTTACCTATTATCCTATATGCGTATGCGTAGTATAGGTTGAGTAGTGATCCATCAGTGACCCCTCCCCATGTCCTTGTTGCCCCCGCTTTATTACCAGATGACTCAATCAACGTGATCGAAGTGCAGAGTCAAACACATCACGGCACACCCCCTTAGTTGTATGACTCTGCAGAGCTACCATCGAGTGCCGAGGGTGATACCTTGTAACACACTCTTGATGATATCTCTGTAGTGTAACTAATCGGTCATGGATTACCGAAGGTGATTCCTCCTTCACCACTCCCAATAACAAGTATGGTGTGCAGCTCTTCAAGTGTGAACCTACCGAGGGTGATTCCTCCAAGTTCATCTTGATTCCTAGGATTCCCCCTTGATGTTACAGACACACAGTTACATTTACCTATTTCCATCTACTATTTCTGCGGGACTGAAGGGACAGGCGGTACCACCCTGGTAGAGGTGGACCTGAGTTCCCGACAGTCTATTGTGAGTCAGGTTGACCTGGAGGGTACCCATGAGATAATTACGCGGCACGGCAGGGCATTCTTGGCCCTTGCCGTAAGTCCGCGAGACGGGGCGACAGGATAATAGATCCTGGATCATTGATCGTGTCCGCGCGCTCCCAAGACTAACGGGTTTGGATATGTGATCCGAGTAGACCTCTGGCCATTTCGCATTGGCCACCACGCGGGAATAAGTATGGGCACTCGGCGTTGTATGACTCTTCCGAAAGCTATTGGCGTTAGCAGTTTAGCGGTGTGTGCCGGGTTGGACGGGAACCACTTGTGCTTGTATTAGGGGGTGGGGCTGCTCCAGGCCCAATTCGCAACACGCATCATTGCAAAGGATGACTAGCCGATGACCCCTTCGCATTTAGGACGTAAACCGGTGTGTTGGCCTCTTTGTTGAGCCTAGGTAGGACTACGGCATGTTGATGAGCCGAGGCCGTGCATGACCCATTAAAGTGTGTTTGACCAGAGTTAATCGAGCATGTTGGGTAAGTTGGTGCACCTCTACAGGGAAGTATATCTATTCATATAGCCGTGTCCACGGTAACAGACGCTCGGAGTTGTATCCTGATCTATTACAACTAGAACTGGATATGGGAGACACCAAATGGATATGGTGGCTCCGAGATCGCTTTCTCGTAGGGAGTCGAGGAAGGATCTCTGGGCATTGCTACTACATACTTATTACTTATGTTATGCTAATCTGCCCTCTTCTAATGCCGCAAGACCCTGCAAGATGCTAGTCTTCGATAGGCTAGGTCTTCCCTCTATTCTGACATTTCTGTAGTATATTCCAAAGATATAGCCCCATTCCTTTAATACCGATCCATAGTTAGTATAGATCTGATGTAAGTCTTGCGAGTACTTTGGATGAGTACTCACGTGTGACACCCCCGATTCAATCGTACACTAAACATGCACGCAAACGTGTACGATCAAGATCAGGGACTCACGGGAAGATATCACAACACAACCCTAAAAACATAAATAAGTCATACAAGCATCATAATACAAGCCAGGGGCCTCGAGGGCTCGAATACAAGTGCTCGATCATAGACGAGTCAGCGGAAGCAACAATATCTGAGTACAGACATAAGTTAAACAAGTTTGCCTTAAGAAGGCTAGCACAAACTGGGATACAGATCGAAAGAGGCGCAGGCCTCCTACCTGGGATCCTCCTAAACTACTCCTGGTCGTCGTCAGCAGCCTGCACGTAGTAGTAGACACCTCCAGTGTAGTAGTCGTCATCGACAGTGGCGTCTGGCTCCTGGACTCCAGCATCTGGTTGCGACAACCAGAAAGAAAGGAAAAGGGGAAAAGGGGGGAGAAAGCAACCGTGAGTACTCATCCAAAGTACTCGCGAGCAAGGAGCTACACTACATATGCATGGGTATATGTGTAAAGGGCCATATCAGTGGACTGAACTGCAGAATGCCAGAATAAGAGGGGGATAGCTAATCCTGTCGAAGACTACGCTTCTGGCAGCCTCCGTCTTGCAGCATGTAGAAGAGAGTAGATTGAAGTCCTCCAAGTAGCAAGTAGCATCGCATAGCAATATCCTACTCGGCAATCCTCTCCTCGTCGCCCTGTTAGAGAGCGATCACCGGGTTGTATGTGGCACTTGGAAGGGTGTGTTTTATTAAGTATCCGATTCTGGTTGTCATAAGGTCAAGGTACAACTCCGGGTCGTACTTTTACCGAGGGACACGACTATTCGAATAGATTAACTTCCCTGCAGGG
This sequence comes from Triticum aestivum, assembly GCF_018294505.1. Taxonomy (NCBI): domain Eukaryota; kingdom Viridiplantae; phylum Streptophyta; class Magnoliopsida; order Poales; family Poaceae; genus Triticum; species Triticum aestivum. Next base: position 168,571,431 of record NC_057798.1, read on the forward strand.
GTGCACCACATAACCCAACACGCTCGATCCCATTTGGCCGGACACACTTTCCTGGGTCATGCCCGGCCTCGGAAGATCAACACGTCACAGCCCCACCTAGGCACAACAGAGAGGTCAGCACGCCGGTCTAACTCCTATGGTGCAGGGGTCTGGGCCCATCGCCCTTTGCACACCTGCACGTTGCGAATGCGGCCGGAAGTAGAACTAGCCCCCTTAATACAAGTGCAGGCTTACGTTCCAATCCGGCGCGCGCCACTCAGTCGCTGACGTCAAGAAGGCTTCGGCTGATACCACGATGTCGAGATACCCATAACTACTCCCGCGTAGATGGTTAGTGCGTATAGACCAAATGGCCAGACTCAGATCAAATACCAAGATCTCGTTAAGCGTGTTATTATGAAGCAACCGCGGACGCCGATCAGGGCCAGGTCCACCTCTCGCCTAGGTGGTCTCAACCTGCCCTGTCGCTCCGCCACAAGGATCCACACAGAGGGCCGTCGGGACAAAGGTCCTTTCAGCCCCCAATCTGTGAATCACTCGCGGGTACTCTTCGAGCGATATCTGGTGATCAAGGGGGGGGGGCTTGCCTGATTGCTCTGGCAAGGAGGGGTCGTCAACTCCGTAGTCGAAGTGGACAGCAGCAGCGTCGGTCTCGTAGTCTACCGGAGAGAAGAGGAGGAAGAAACAATGAATACAATGCAAACAGATGCATATCGATGCATGACATGACAAGTAACGATGCTAGGTGTGCCCAATCGCGGTAGTAGGTGATACCGACGAAGGGGGGAAACATCCGGGAAAGTATTCCCAGTGTTTTGCGTTTTTGGACCGGTGAACCGGAGGGGGAAAGTTGCGTGTTTGCTATGCTAGAGATGCGTGGCGGACGAACGGGTTGCGTATCCGAATTCGTCTCATTGTTCTAAGCAAGTTTCATGCACAAAGTTTTTCCATCCGAGCTATGGTTTATTTATTATGATTTTTCCAAGTTTTAGCAATATTCCGAAATCATTATTAATTCTAAATTAAATAGCTAAATGCTAGGTGCACCCAGCTCTGCGTACACAGAAGTGTACCAGAGGCTGACAGGTGGGCCAGGGGTCCCAGTTGACCAGTCAACGTTTGACTGGTCAACAAGGGGTGGGGCCCCCTGTCATTGGCTGTTACATTAACTAACTAGTTAATTTAGCCTAACTAGGTTATTCGGGTAATAGATTTTAATTAGTTTAATTAAACCTAATTAATTAAGTTAATTAATTTAATTAACTAATTGATTAATTAATAATTTTAATTACTTATTATCATTTTTTATATTCTTTTTTTTTATAAAATCGTTCTGGGGGGTTTGGGCCCCGACTGTCATTGGCCCTAGGGGCCTAAGCGGGCGCAAGGGCTTGCGGGCGTGCGGGTTACGGGCGCTGGCGTCCAGCCCGATCGGGCACACGCCCAGATCGAAGGGGGGAGTCGCCGGCCACGGGCACGGCGAGGCCGGCCGCCTAAGGCGGCAGTGGCGAGGCCAGGCGAGGTGAGGTAGCGCGCAGGCGCAGTGGGGGGACCAGGGGGCACGTGAGAGGAGGCGAAGTGGCGCGGCCGAACGAGGACGATGCCGGAGCGTGGGGCGGTTGGGCGCTGCCGCAGAGTGCAGAGGCACGATGGCCGGGGCGAACGCGAGCACAGGACGTGCACGCGGGTGGCGGGACAATCAGGGGCGCGGCGGAGCGAGCTCCGGGCGCAGGTGCGGGCGGTGTGCGCGTGCGCGTGAGGGAAAGAGGAGGAGAGGCCGGGGCCTCACCGCGGGTCGTAGGGACTAGGCAGCGGGGGTCGATGACGAGGCAGCGGTGGGGCGGCGTGTGTCGAGGTCGGGGGGTCGATGCAGCCCGTCGAGGAGGAGACGAGGAAGAGGATGGTTGGGCAGCTCTGTGAGGTTGCTCCGATGACGGCGGGGTCCAGCAGCGTCGGGGGAAGTGGGTGACGCGGTCGGCTCGGGCGAAGGGCGAAGGGGTCGGAGACGGACGGCGCCGGCGAGGGGGCTTCGGCACCAAGCAAAAGGGCGAGCCCCCGATCTCGATCCAGATCGGGGGTGGGAAGAGAGCGAGGTGGAGTGGGGGGAGTGCATGGTGGTTGTGGGTTAGGGTTTCGGTGATGGGGGGATAAGGGAAGTGGGGTGGCCGGTTGGGCCTTTTGGGCTGGTGGCCTGCTGGCTAGCTGGGCCATTCGGCCCAGGGGGAGGGGGTTTCTTCCTTTTTCTCTTTTGTTTAAGTTTTTGTTTTTATTTATTTTCTGTTTATTAGTTTTCTAATTTATTTACTATTTATACTTGTTTTATAAAATATATAAGTAGTACCCAAATTAGTGTTTCAAAATACCCCGATGCCACAAAAAGTTTGGTGACAAACTAAAACTGTTTAGTATTTTATTAATTGTAAAAGGCATGTAATTAATTGTTTTTGCTACTGTCATAATTATTTTTAGAGCCTTTAAACACTTCTTCAGAGTTTGGTATCGCCACCACAATTACCGATGATATATCCGACACATTTAGGACAATTTTGTTTTAGCGTTTCAAAACTTTTGTTGTTTGCTTGATTTTGAATTTGAATTAGAATCGGTTTCGATCTAATGTGAGGTTAGCAACAGTAACCGAGGTGACGTGGCATCGTTAACGCGGGATTACTGTAGCCTAATTATCTGGGCGTCACAATTCTCCTCCACTACAAGAAATCTCGTCTCGAGATTTAAGAGGGGTGTAAGGGGGAAAGTTTTGGTTACGAAATTCTAGCGAGTGTTCCCAGTCTTGGTTGTTCTTCTCAAAGAGGTCAATCCATTATGTTGGTGTATTCGTTTCTCTGCTTCAAGTCACCATGATCAAGTCGTCATCCTTTCTTCGGGATCTCCGTCGTCCTATGACGCGACCAAGGGGAAAAACTCCGGAAGAACACACCTCCACAAAGCTAGGCATCTGACGGTGAACTCAATGGGAAATACACAAGGTACCCCACGAGTTGTATTTCAGTGAATTCGTTGAGTGCAATATACGTTGGTACCAAAGTTTCAAACGGGTAGGCAATCATTCGGTGACTAGACAGAAGCTGGAATGGGGGCTTTGAACAACGAGAATAACATGGTGTTTGATTCCAAGATGAATAATGGTATAGCATTTAGCTCGTGAATCACATACGAAGCCAGGTGCAAAGGATACATTAGAATCCGGGTTGTAAAGGAGAGTCAGGTTTCGATCTAGTGGACCAGTGGGTTATGGGCCCACCATGTGGGTTAAAGTAGGAAGGGCGGTGACGTCTTGCATGATCGTGTAAGCAAGACGTATCAGAGCATAGCCTGTCAGTTATGTTGTCAACAACATCGGTACCAAGGGCGAGGGACGAAGAGAACCATTTTCCTTCTCGTTGAAACGAGGCGGACCAGTAGGCAAAGTTCTCGTCCACCGGTGGTTATTGGAATGTCATCAACAAAAGTAACAGGGTCTTACTGACAGAATTGTACACCGAGGGGTTTACTTAAGCAGGGAATTAATACTTCTTAGACCATAATGATCACCAGAAAGGTTAAACAAAACAATGGAAAGGAAAAGGTGTTTATCAATTTAACAGAACAATGGAAAGGAAAATGTGTTTAAACACATATTTCAGGGGTATATCCTTCCCAAGGATAAGCAGAGCATGGTATCCATGATAGGATAGAAAGTAGAAAACCATTTCGGTAAGGGAAGAGGAATTTCATGTCATTACCCATACAACGGTGTTTGGATAATTGAGCAGGAAACATTTACATTGGGCTTCAAATGTTCTTTGTTGAAAATCAGAGTACCATAGACATGCTTCGAGATAGCATTGACATGGTCACTGGGTAGAGATTAGGCTTTGGAAACACAAAGGATTCATTAGGAATAACTTGTAGAATAAGTCTTACAATTTCCTCATGGAAGAAAGGATAACCTTGCAGAAAAGGAAACTATAACAATAGGTCCTCCGGCCAGGTGTGCTAGGCATGACATCACCTTACCGAGTCAAATAAGGACCAATGTTATAGCTCTTGGAAATATGTTCCAACCATCATATCTGACCAAGATTCAGATCTGATTGGTGTCAGGATACCTTAGACTCAGGATGCCTGAGAAGAAAGGTGCAACACAAATTGACGGGATGACACTGTAGATTCTCGGGAAATGAACTATGAAGTGATTTCCGTTAACAAGAGTTCATCATTAACCCAAGGAGAGGACAAGGAGGTGGCTGATGAACTCAGCGACAATTCATCAAAATTTCCAAAGGATGGATTTCCACAATTATGTGAACAAGGAGATAACATTTGCCAGATCAAAATGATATATTGATGTATGCTTGAGGAAAACATACACAATTTAACAATGGTTGAAAGGTGCACCCGAAATATGGGCTGGGTTGCACGGCCAACATTGGAATGGTGATTCAATAATCAATAGTCTAAGAATGAATGGCCGACCATTAACTTCAAAGCAACAGGGTTGCTAGAAGGGCGGAATCCAAACAGCACCGCTCACTTGTTGGTACCCTGGTTGGAATCAACACGAGGACCCAAGAAAGAATGGTGATGGTGAGAAGTATCACCATACCAAGAATTCTGAAGAGGTGGTGAAATTCCCACTACATTCTTGACATAAAAGGTGGTAATATTCCAAGGTAAAGAAGAACAATGCTGGGTAGCAAGGAACTCAAGGTATAACACAAAACACGAACAAGTTTGTGTTGGAGGGAAGGCAGTAAAGTGGTTGATGATAACACAAATCATCGAGGCAAGGATGGTATTTCTCATCATGAATCCGATAGATATCCTGGAAGAGCTCATAAGGTTGATGATGATCACGACACATTTGTCAAGAGGTTACACGATGACGTAATTGATCGACGATGACATCAAGTCAAACGAATGATGAAGCAAGAGGTTATTGGAACCACGGTTAGGACACAAACTCCAAAGCAAGCTTGTTGTCCAAGGAGAAATGATATGACGAGGGAAATCAACGTAAGATTAGCTCATCGTCAAAATTGTGCTCCGGGAAGGACCATGTAGAACAGTAAAAATTTAGCATGATAATGATACAACCAAACAAGCTAGGAATGGTGTGATCGGGTACAAACTCGTAATTAAAGAAGATTACTAAGAGTTGTTGAACCATAGTGCGGACTCGGTTTAGTTATCGGTGTCTTTGAGTGTTTAATAACTCGGAGCCCATGAAAAATTGTAATCAGTGAGAATGTAGTACTTGATGAAGAACTCATAAGGAGTTATGCCGTTTCAAGATAATCTCGAGATACCAGGGGGGTAATACTCGACGACAGTCCAAAGTAGAGCTTGGACTGGGGTATTGCTCTAAAGAAAATAAGTGCTTAAACATGCACGAGAAATGGTATTTCAAGGAGATCATGGTCGGAACCACGATTGCAAAGGGCCAGATCCCAAATATAAGAACTTATACCAAGGGAATAATTAATTTAAGAGAAGCCTTAATGATAAGATCTACATCGTGTCCATGGGCATGAACACAAAGTTCAAGGTCGACTCCCACTTCTTCAATGCATAACCTTTCATTCACTGCTCTAGATAAAAATGATTTCAGTGTCAAAACCTACCTGGTGAATTACCAAAGGAGTATGACCCGTGAAAACTGTCAAGTTCACACAGATTAAGGAAGGCATAGGTTCAGCCCATCGGGGCTTCTTAGAACATATACCATGAACTTCAGGAGTAAATAACACAAGCTCAAAAGTAGAGCATGGTTGACAAAAGTAGAGGATACAATTTACCAAAGGCATTATGTATCGGGTAAAGAACTCATAAGAATTTTGGTTGTGAAGGACACTGTCGGATAATAACCCGGCAATGGGTATGGCGGTCCACAACAGGGCTGATGTGAGTATCGGTACTCAATCAGAGGAAGAAAGAATGCAAATGCATCGGATTACAGAACATCAGAATAATTTGATGCTTAGATAACAAAGGAATTATGATTTCCAAAACGAAGGATCACAAGCAGACGCTCTGATCATAGATGGATAGCCGAATAGACATAGGGGGTTACAATCAACGGCAACTTGATTGGTCGAGACCCAGCTCATGTTTAAAAATGGCGTCTGAGCCGGAAGGATGAATTCTAGGATCTGATTGAGGATTGAAAACATCCTCAACATATTGAATCAACAGACTTAAAATGATAAAGTCAAGGGATGCCAATAGGATTACGAGACTTATGGGATTAACCATAAAAGCAAGTAAGAATTTCAAGAGCAATAGGCTGCTCGGGATTTTCGGAAGATCGAATGGTATTTCGAAGTCTTTTGCAAAACACTTGATCAGTGGGGGTGAGCGGATACTCAGTAAGTGTGGGAAATTATCTGTAGGGGTATTCATTTGGCAAAGAACCGCAAGGCAATAAGCTCAAGGATTCTCAAAAAGTTGGAGAAATAATTCGTTGCATCTTGTAATAACAAGATCAACGGGGAATGATTGTATCAATGGCAAGTGCACGTGGTTGTCCATAGGGGTTTATCGATGGAAGGGAATTGCAATAGCAATGGCACAAAGTCTCGAAAGATCATCGTAGAGTATCTTCCGAATCTTCTGATGCAGCAAGCGATCATCTGGTGTGAGGGGCTCTCCGGGAGAAAGTATTTTACGAGAACCTAGAGTCAGAGTTAGCAAAATCATTTAAACCCGAATAGAAGAGAGTTCAAAGACCCATAGTAAAGATCAAGGAGTAAAAGATCCTAATACCACCCAATGGCGACGTGGGCCCATGGGAAGCACAGCCAAGTTAGTAAAACAATTTTCATCGACTAGACTCAACTTCGGCCAAGGAGTTGGAAAGGGGATTCCTATAGGCAGTCGGCTCTGATACCAACTTGTGACGCCCCCGATTCAATCGTACACTAAACATGCACGCAAACGTGTACGATCAAGATCAGGAACTCACGGGAAGATATCACAACACAACTCTAAAAACATAAATAAGTCATACAAGCATCATAATACAAGCCAGGGGCCTCGAGGGCTCGAATACAAGTGCTCGATCATAGACGAGTCAGCGGAAGCAACAATATCTGAGTACAGACATAAGTTAAACAAGTTTGCCTTAAGAAGGCTAGCACAAACTGGGATACAGATCGAAAGAGGCGCAGGCCTCCTGCCTGGGATCCTCCTAAACTACTCCTGGTCGTCGTCAGCAGCCTGCACATAGTAGTAGACACCTCCAGTGTAGTAGTCGTCATCGACGGTGGCGTCTGGCTCCTGGACTCTAGCATCTGGTTGCGACAACCAGAAAGAAAGGAAAGGGGGAAAAGGGGGGAGAAAGCAACCGTGAGTACTCATCCAAAGTACTCGCAAGCAAGGAGCTACACTACATATGCATGAGTATATGTGTAAAGGGCCATATCAGTGGACTGAACTGCAGAATGCCAGAATAAGAGGGGGATAGCTAATCCTGTCGAAGACTACGCTTCTGGCAGCCTCCGTCTTGCAGCATGTAGAAGAGAGTAGATTGAAGTCCTCCAAGTAGCATCTCCAAGTAGCATCTCCAGTAGCATCGCATAGCAATATCCTACCCGGCAATCCTCTCCTCGTCGCCATGTTAGAGAGCGATCACCGGGTTGTATCTGGCACTTGGAAGGGTGTGTTTTATTAAGTATCCGGTTCTAGTTGTCATAAGGTCAAGGTACAACTCCGGGTCGTCCTTTTACCGAGGGACACGGCTATTCGAATAGATTAACTTCCCTGCAGGGGTGCACCACATAACCCAACACGCTCGATCCCATTTGGCCGGACACACTTTCCTGGGTCATGCCCGGCCTCGGAAGATCAACACGTCGCAGCCCCACCTAGGCACAACAGAGAGGTCAGCACGCTGGTCTAACTCCTATGGCGCAGGGGTCTGGGCCCATCGCCCTTTGCACACCTGCATGTTGCGAACGCGACCGGAAGCAGAACTAGCCCCCTTAATACAAGTGCAGGCTTATGTTCCAATCCGGCGCGCGCCACTCAGTCGCTGACGTCAAGAAGGCTTCGGCTGATACCACGACATCGGGATACCCATAACTACTCCCGCGTATATGGTTAGTGCGTATAGACCAAATGCCCAGACTCAGATCAAATACCAAGATCTTGTTAAGCGTGTTATTATGAAGCAACCGCGGACGCCGATCAGGGCCAGGCCCACCTCTCGCCTAGGTGGTCTCAACCTGCCCTGTCGCTCCGCCACAAGGATCCACACAGAGGGCCGTCGGGACAAAGGTCCTTTCAGCCCCCAATCCGTGAATCACTCGCGGGTACTCTTCGAGCGGACCCGACTTTAGTCACCATCTGTATAGTATGTATGTATAGTATATATCCATGATCACCTCCCAAGTGATCACGGCCCGATAGTATAGCAAGGCAGACTGACAAGAATGTAGGGCCAATGATGATAAACTAGCATCCTATACTAAGCATTTAGGATTGCAGGTAAGGTATCAACAGATGTAGCAAAAATGTCAGGCTATGCATCAGAATAGGATCGACGGAAAGCAGTAACATGCTACACTACTCTAATGCAAGCAGTATAGAGGAGAATAGGCGATATCTGGTGATCAAGGGGGGGCTTGCCTGATTGCTCTGGCAAGGAGGGGTCGTCAACTCCGTAGTCGAACTGGGCAGCAGCAGCGTCGGTCTTGTAGTCTACCGGAGAGAAGAGGGGGAAGAAACAATGAATACAATGCAAACAGATGCATATCGATGCATGACATGACAAGTAACAATGCTAGGTGTGCCCAATCGTGGTAGTAGGTGATACCGACGAAGGGGGAAAACATCCGGGAAAGTATTCCCGGTGTTTCACGCTTTTGGACCGGTGAACCGGAGGGGGAAAGTTGCGTGTTCGCTATGCTAGGGATGCGTGGCGGACGAACGGGCTGCGTACCCGGATTCGTCTCGTCGTTCTGAGCAAGTTTCATGTACAAAGTTTTTCCATCCAAGCTACGGTTTATTTATTATGATTTTTCCAAGTTTTAGCAATATTCCGAAGTCATTATTAATTCGAAATTAAATAGCTAAATGCCAAGTGCACCCAACTCTGCGTACACAGAAGTGTACTAGAGGCTGACAGGTGGGCCAGGGGTCCCAGTTGACCAATCAACGTTTGATTGGTCAACAAGGGGTGGGGCCCCCTATCATTGGATGTTACATTAACTAACTAGTTAATTTAGCCTAAGCGGGCGCAAGGGCTTGCGGGCGTGTGGGTTACGGGCGCTGGCGCCCAGCCCGATCGGGCACACGCCCAGATCGAAGGGGGAAGTCGCCGGCCACGGGCACGGCGAGGCCGGCCGCCTGAGGCGGCAGTGGCGAGGCCAGGCGAGGTGAGGTAGCGCGCGGGCGGAGTGGGGGGACCAGGGGGCACGTGAGAGGAGGCGAGGTGGCGCGGCCGAACGAGGATGATGCCGGAGCGTGGGGCGGTTGGGCGCTGCCGCAGAGTGCAGAGGCACGATGGCCGGGGCGAACGCGAGCACAGGACGTGCACGCGGGTGGCGGGACGATCAGGGGCGCGGCGGAGCGAGCTCCGGGCGCAGGTGCGGGCGGTGTGCGCGTGCGCGTGAGGGAAAGAGGAGGAGAGGCCGGGGCCTCACCGCGGGTTGTAGGGACTAGGCAGCGGGGGTCGATGACGAGGCAGCGGTGGGGCGGCGTGTGTCGAGGTCGGGGGGTCGATGCAGCCCGTCGAGGAGGAGATGAGGAAGAGGATGGTCGGGCAGCTCTGCGAGGTGGCTCCGATGACGGCGGGGTCCAGCAGCGTTGGGGGCAGTGGGTGACGCGGTCGGCTTGGGCGAAGGGCGAAGGGGTCGGAGACGGACGGCGCCGGCGAGGGGGCTTCGGCACCGAGCAAAAGGGCGAGCCCCCGATCTCGATCCAGATCGGGGGGGGGGGGGAAGAGAGCGAGGTGGAGTGGGGGGAGTGCGTGGTGGTTGTGGGTTAGGGTTTCGGGGATGGGGGGATAAGGGAAGTGGGGTGGCCGGTTGGGCCTTTTGGGCTGGTGGCTTGCTGGCTAGCTGGGCCATTCGGACCAGGGGGAGGGGGGTTTCTTCCTTTTTCTCTTTTGTTTAAGTTTTTGTTTTTATTTATTTTCTGTTTATTATTTTTCTATTTTATTTACTATTTATATTTGTTTTATAAAATATATAAGTAGTACCCAAATTAGTGTTTCAAAATACCCCGATGCCACAAAAAGTTTGGTGACAAACTAAAACTGTTTAGTATTTTATTAATTGTAAAAGGCATGTAATTAATTGTTTTTGCTACTGTCATAATTATTTTTAGAGCCTTTAAACACTTCTTCAGAGTTTGGTATCGCCACCACAATTACCTATGATATATCCGACACATTTAGGATAATTTTGTTTTAGTGTTTCAAAACTTTTGTTGTTTGCTTGATTTTGAATTTGAATTAGAATCGGTTTCAATCTAACGTGAGGTTAGCAACAGTAACTGAGATGACGTGGCATCGTTAACGCGGGATTACTGTAGCCTCATTATCCGGGCGTCACATCACGATTGCTTTGCTAACTCTTTTCCTCTCTACCCGATTGTTGCGATCACATGACGGAGCCCAGGAGCTAGCTGATATCGCCGACGACTACTACTACTACCCCGACGGAGCCTACTTCTACATGTAGACCACCAATGACCACGAGTAGTTTGGCGGCCCTAGGCAGGAGGCATGCGCCTTTTCGATCTAGTTATTGTTGTTTTGTTAGCCTTCTTCAGGCAAACTTGTTTACTTATGTCTGTACTCAGATATTGTTGCTTCTACTGACTTATGTAATTGGAGCTTCATGGCTTTGGCTTGTAATATAAATCTTTATGTTTGAATATGTGTCTAGAGTTGTGTTGTGATATCTTCATGTGAGTCTCTGATCTTAATAGTATGCATTTGCGTGTATGATTAGTGCACGATTAAGTCGGGGGCGTCACAATGCCCACCCGCATGGCCAGCCTTCAGCCCCCATCTTCTGGTGTATAAGCCCATTTGCCCTAGAAAAAAATAAGGAGATACTTTTGGGATGGAGCACCGCTATCTCGTGGCGGAACTTGGCAGGAGCACTTTTGCTCTCCAGCGGAGCAATTTTGCCAGGGATACTTCCCTCCGGGAGGGGAATCGAAACCATGGTCATCACCAACAACCCATTCATCATGGGAGGACCATGCTTCATTAACATCTTCACCAACACCATCTCATCTCAACCCTAGTTCATTTCTTGTATTCGATCTTTGTATCAAAACCTTAGATTGGTACGTGTGGGTTGCTAATAGTGTTGATTACATCTTGTAGCTGATGCTAGTTGGTTTATTTGGTGGAAGATTAAATGTTCAGATCCATTATGCTATTCAATACCCCTCTGATCTTGAACATGAACATGATTTGTGAGTAGTTACTTTTGTTCTTGAGGACATGGGAGAAGTTTTTTCATAAGTAATCATGTGAATTTGGTATTCGTTCGATATTTTGATGATATGTATGCTGTTGTTTCCCTTAGTGGTGTTATGTGAATGTTGACTACATGACACTTCACCATCTTTGGGCCTAAGGGAATGAATTGTGGAGTAGTAATTAAATGATGGGTTGCTAGAGTGATAGAAGCTTAAACCCTAGTTTATGCGCTATTCCGTAAGGGGTTGATTTGGTTCCATATGTTTAATGCTATGGTATGGTTAGATTTAGCTTAACTTTTCTTTCGTAGGTGTGGATGCTTGCTAGAGGGGTTAATCATAAGTGGGAGGATTGTTCAATTAAGAACAACACCCAAGCACCAGTCCACACACATATCAAATTATCAAAGTAGCGAACATGAATCAAACAAACATAATGAAAGTGACTAGATGGAAGGCAAGATATTTGTTGCTAAGAATGGATCCTTTCTAGAGAAGGATTTTCTCTCGAAAGAAGTGAGTGGGAGGAAAGTAGAACTTGATGAGGTAATTGTACCTTCTCCCTAATTGGAAAGTAGTTCATCATAGAAATCAGTTCCAGTGATTCCTACACCAATTAGTGAAGAAGCTAATGATGTTGATCATGAAACTTCAGATCAAAATACTACTGAACCTCGTAGGTCAACGAGAGTACGGTCCACACCAGAGTGGTACGGTAATCCTATTCTGGAAGTTATGTTACTAGACCATGATGAACCTAGGAACTATGAGGAAGCGACGATGAGCCCAGATTCCGCGAAGTGGCTTGAGGCCATGAAATCTGAGATGGGATCCATGTATGAGAACAAACTGTGGACTCTGGTGGACTTTCCCGATGATCGGCAAGCCATAGAAATAAATGGATCTTCAAAAAGAAGACTGACGCTGACGGTAATGTTACTGTCTACAAAGCTCGACTTGTTGCGAAAGGTTTTTGAAAAGTTCAAGGAGTTGACTATGATGAGACCTTCTCACCCGTAGCGATGCTTAAGTCTGTCCGAATCATGTTAGCAATTGTCGCGTTTTATGATTATGAAATTTGGCAAATGGATGTCAAAACTGCATTCCTTAATGGATTTCTTAAAGAAGAGTTCTACATGATCCAACCAAAAGGTTTTTTCGATCCAAAAGGTTCTAACAAAGTGTGCCAACCGGAGGAACACCTTGTGTGCTATCAAACATCACAACATAACTGGGTGATTATAAAGATGCTCTACAGGTGTCTCTGAAGGTGTTTGTTGAGTTGGCATAGATCGAAATTAGGATTTGTCACTCTGTGTATCGGAGAGGTATCTCTGGGCCCTCTCGGTAATGCTCATCACTAATGTGACTAATGAGTTAGTTACGAGATGATGCATTACAGAACGAGTAAAGAGACTTGACGGTAACGAGATTGAACTAGGTATAAAGATACCGACGATCGAATCTCGGGCAAGTAACATACCGATGATAAAGGGAACAACATATGTTGTTATGTTGTTTGACCGATAAATATCTTCGTAGAATATGTAGGAGCCAATATGAGAATCCAGGTTCCACTATTCGTTATTGATCGGAGATGTGTCTCGATCATGTCTACATAGTTCTCGAACCCGTAGGGTCCATACGCTTAACATTCGATGATGATTTGTATTATGAGTTATGTGTTTTGATGACAAAAGTTTGTTCAGAGTCCGGAATGAGATCACGGACATGACGAGGAGTCTCGAAATGGTCGAGAGGTAAAGATTGATATATTGGAAGGTTACGTTCCGACACTGGAATGGTTTCGGGAAGTATCGGATAAGTTTCGGAGTACCGGGAGGTTACGGGAACCCCCCGGGGGACTATGGGGCCTTCATGGGCCCTAGTGGAGAGAGGAGGCCGTCTGCCAGGTGGAGGCGCACACCCCCAAGCCCAAACCGAATTGGACTAGGGGTGGGGGCGCGGCCCCGCTTTCCTTCTTCTCCTCCACCTCTTTCTCTTTCCCCCCTTCTCCGGAAAGGAAAGGGGAATAGGACTAGGAGTCCTTGTAGGACTCCCCCCTTGGCGCGCCTCCTCTAGGCCGGCCGCTCCCTCCTCTCCTCCTTTATATACGGGGTAGGGGGCACCCCAAAGGCACAACATTGTCTTAGCCGTGTGCGGTGCCCCCCCTCCACCGTTTACTCCTCCGATAGTATTGTCATAGTGATTAGGCGAGGCCCTGCACGGATCACATCATCAACACCATCATCACGCCGTTGTGCTGACGAAACTCTTCCTCGACCCTCTGCTGGATCAAGAGTTTGAGGGACGTCATCGAGCTGAATGTGTGCTAAAATCGGAGGTGTCGTGTGTTTGGTGCTAGATCGGTTGGATCATGAAGACGTTCGACTACATCAACCGCGTTAAGATAATGCTTCCGCTTTCGGTCTACGAGGGTACGTGGAAACTCTCTCCCCCTCTCCTTGCTATGCATCTCCTAGATAGATCTTGCGTGATCGTAGGAATTTTTTTGAAATTGCATGCTACGTTCCCCAACAGGATTACCAAAGGTGATTCCTCCTTAACCAGTCCCGATAACAACTCTGTCGTGCAGTTCTTCAAGTGTGAACCTACCGAGGGTGATTCCTACAAGTTCATCTTGATGGTTACATCGACTGGGAATCCATCGAGGGTGATTCCTAGGATTCCCCCTTGATGTTACAGACACACAGTTACCTTTACTTGTTCTGTTTCTGTAGGACTGAAGGGACAGGCGGTACCACCCTGGTAGAGGTGGACCTGAGTTCTTGACAGTCTCTTGTGAGTCGAGTTGACCTGGACGGTACCCGCGACATAATTACGTGGAAAGGCTAGACATTCTTGGCCCTTGGCGTAAGTCCGCGAGACAGGGTGACGGGACCATGGACCATGGATCATTGATCATCTCTGCACACTCCCAAGACACTAATAGGTTTGGATATGTGATCCGAATAGGCCTCTGGCCTTTTCGCCCTGACCACCATGCAGGAATAAGTATGAACACTCGGCGTCGTATGATTCTTCTGAAAGCTCACTGACGTCAGCAATTAGCGGCGCGCGCCCGGTTGAACGGGAACCACCTACGCTCGTATTAAGGGGTGGGTCTGCTCCAGGCCGCGTTTGCAACGCACATGCTTCCAAAGGACGACTGTCCCATGACCCCTTCGCATTTAGGATGTAGACAAGCATGTTGGCCTCTCTATTGAGTGAAGGTAGGACTACGATGTGTTGATCAGCCGAGGCCGGGCATGACCTGTTAAAGTGTGTCCGGCCGGAGTTGATCGAGCGCGTTGGGTAAGTTGGTGCACCCCTGCAGGGAAGTATATCTATTAGAATAGCCGTGTCCACGGTAACGGACGCTCGGAGTTGTATGTCGTTCTATTACAAGTAGAACTGGATACTGGAGACACTAAATGGATATGATGGCTCCGAGATCGCTTTCTTGCAGAGAGTCGAGGAAGGATCTCTGGGCATTGCTACTACATACTTATTACTTATTGATAAGTCTCCTCACAATTATAGTTTTTGATTTTTTTTCATGCCAATATTTTACAACTTTCATATACTTTTGGCAACATTTTATATTACTTTTGGGACTAACATATTGATCCAGTGCCTAGTGCAAATTCCTTGTTTGTTGCATATTTTTTATTTCGTAGAATATCCATATCAAACAAGTCCAAACATGATAAAATTGTATTATTTGGAATATATGTGATTTTTGGGAGGTGGAATCAACGCAAATGGAGGCCCATGGGCCCCACTAGGCATCAGGGCACGCCCAGGGGGTAGGATGCACAGTGGTGCCTAGTGAGCACCACATAGGTCGGTTGACCCCCTTCTTTCGCCGCAAGGAAGCTAATATCCAAAAAAATAAAATTTCAGCGTAATAGTTATGGATCTTTGGGAATTTAAGTAACGGTGATGGGACAGAAAATAGGAACGCGAAACAAAAGAGAGCACACAGAGAGAGAGAGATCCAATCTCGGAGGAGAGCCCCTCTAGGTGCCATGAAGGCCAAGGTCTAGAGGGGAAAACCTCCTCCCATCTAGGGGAGAGGCCAAGTAAGAAGAAGAAGGGGGGTTGTCTCTCCCTCTCTCCCGGTGGCGCTGGAACGCCGTCAGGGCAATCATCATGACAATGATCTACACCAACAACTTCGCCGCTGTCACCACAAACTCTCTCCCCCTCTATGCAGCGGTGTAACACCTCTTCTCTCCGTTGTAATATCTACTTAAACATGGTGCTTAATGCTATTATTACCCAGTGATGTGTTGCCATCCTATGATGTTTGAGTATATCTGTTTTGTCCTATGGGTTGATTCATGATCGTGATTGGTTTAAGTTGTATGTTTTATTTTGGTGTTGTCCTATGGTGCCCTCCTTGTCACGCAAGCGTGAGGGATTCCCACTGTAGGGTGTTGTAATGAATTCATGATTCGCTTATGGTGGGTGGCGAGAGTAATAGAAGCTTATACCCGAGTAAGGGGTTGTTGCGTATGGGAGTAAAGAGGATTTGATACTTAATGCTATGGTTGAGTTTTACCTTAATAATGTTTGGTAGTTGTGGATGCTTGCTAGAGTTCCAATCATAAGTGCATATGATCCAAGTACGGAAAGTATGTTAGCTCATGCCTCTCCCTCATATAAAATTGCAATAATGATTACCGGCCTAGTTATCGATTGCTTATAGACAAAATACTTCCTTGTGATATAAACATCTTTCTACTAAACAACTAACTATTATTATCTCGCAAAGTACTCCTAGTTTTATTATTGCAAATTAGTTCTAGCATCAGACCTACAAAATAGTTTCATACTTCTTGTAAGTAAAGCGAATGTTATGCGTGCGTAGAGTTGTATTGGTGGTCGATAGAACTTGAAGGGAATATAAATTCTACCTTTAGCTCCTCATTTGGTTTGACACTCTTATTTATCGAAAAAGCTACAATTGATCGCCTATACTTGTGGGTTATCAAGACCTTTTTCTAGCGCCGTTGCCGGGGAGCAATAGCATGGCACGAATATTCTCATGTGTGCTTGTAGTCTTTATCATAAGTAGATTTTATTTTCTGTTCTAAGTTGTTTTGTATCTTTAGTTACGGATATGGAACATGAAATACCAAAAAAAATACTTGTATCTGCTACTCATGGAGATGGGGAACCTCATTATGTGAAAATATTAAACACTACTTTGATAATCCTGAGAAAACTCCATTCAACTTGATAATGGGAGACACATTGGATCAACGTGAATACTTTAGGGATTATCGCCTGACTCAAAAAGGGAAACTACTATCGAATCAAATTAATTATTTGCAATGGTATGCCTGGGATTTATGAGATATGATTATACTTGTTGCCCTAGGATGAAGGCTACACACCTTCCCTTTTCATGTGAATTTTATGATAATTAAACCTTGGCTTCTTATGCTAATGGTATATATTATTACTATGATGTGGAACGAATAGAAGAATTTGTTGCTTTTAAGGGTGCTTATGAAATTGAATATTTGTTTGAGAAGTGTGAAGATTTTGATGATGCTATTTATAGGCCTAAATTTTTTTCTATACTTAAATATTGCTATGAGAATTAAATACAATGCCGATATTGATGCATTTATTGAGAAAGTCTCCACTATCCAAGAAGAGACTAATATTTTGCAGGAAACTATGGAAGAAGAAATTGATGACACTGTGGTCTCATTAGATGAAAAAGATGAGGACGAGAGCAAAGAACAAAAGGAGGAAGAGCAGATTGATCACCCGTGCCCACCTTCTAATGAGAGTAACTCTTTATATCATACATTGTTTAATTTCCCTTCGTGCTTACTGAAGGATGAATGCTGTGATCCCTTGGATTCATTTGAAATATCCCTTCTGATGAAATTGGTGCTTGCTATGCTTGTGCCCATGGTGCCAATTTGAATGATGCTTATGGAGATGAACTTGCTATAGTTCCTTATGTTAAGAATGAAATTGTTGCTATTGCACCCACACATGATAGTCCTATTATCTTTTTGACTTCTCCAAACTACACTATATCAGAGAAGTTTGCTCTTATTAAGGATTATATTGATGGGTTGGGTTTTACTACTACACATGATGATTTTTATGGACATAATATGCATGTGCTTGCTGCTCCTACTTGTAGTTATTATGAGAGAGGAACTACATCTCCACCTCTCTATGTTTCCAATACGATAAAATTGCAAGAAGTTGTTTATGCTATGTATCAGCCTTTACTTGGTGTGTATGAATTGTTCTTTTATGACATGCTGATGCATAGGAAGAGAGTTAGACTTCATCATTGCATGATATATGTTGCTTTGTGCTCACTATTAAAATACAAATCATTGCTAATTAAAATTCGCTTCGATATACCTTAGGATCCAGGTGGATCCATTACTTGAGCACTTTATGGCTAGTTTAATGGCTTTAAAGAAAGCGCTATCAAGGAGACAACCCGAAAATTTTAGAGAGTCATTTTATTCTACTGTGTGCTTTTATAAACTTTAAAAAAAATAGAGGGGAACTTAAAACTTTTCAAAAAGAAAAGTGAAAGTGAGAAAGACGAGCACCGTTGAAGTGGGGGAGCTCCTTGAACTTTGTTCATGCCCGTGGAAACTTTGTGAATCTTGAATTATAAAAACTTTTCACCAAAAATAATTATCCCCTTGTAAAAATACATTGTGCTATAAAAATAATGTGCCAAGATTTGCGTTTAGGATGTTTAAACTTCTTGTTTGGTATGTGCGGTGCAAATTTTTTTGCAATAGTGTGTGAATTTACATTTTTTACTGGAACGTACAAAAATTCTGAAACTTTTACACAGTACTGCCATGCAATTTTTTTTCTATTTTTTCAGAATTTTTGGAGTACAGAAGTATGGTCAAA
Source organism: Triticum aestivum (assembly GCF_018294505.1). Lineage (NCBI taxonomy): Eukaryota > Viridiplantae > Streptophyta > Magnoliopsida > Poales > Poaceae > Triticum > Triticum aestivum. Next base: position 168,589,788 of record NC_057798.1, read on the forward strand.
GTTCAGACTGCTACACACTATCCTGTTTTTGATAGATTCTATTTTTGATGCATTGTTTTGCTTGTTTTGATGGAACTATGGATTGTATCGGTGGTATAAGCCATGGAAAAGTTAGAATACAGTATGTATAATGCAAAGTTAAAATATGAATGGGTTTGCAACAGTACTGAAAGTAGTGATTTGCTTTATTATACTAATGGATCTCACGAGGGTATTGTTAAGTTTTGTGTGATTGAAGTTTCCAAGTTTTGGGTGAGATCACGATGGATGAACGAGCAAGGAGTGGCAAGAGCCTAAGCTTGGGGTTGCTCAAGGCACCCCAAGCTAATACTCAAGGACTCCCAAGCAACTAATCTTGGGGATGTGATAACCCACAAGTATAGGGGATTGCAAAAGTTTTCGAGGGTGGAGTATTCAACCCAAATTTATTGATTTGACACAAGGGGAGCCAAAGAATATTCTCAAGTATTAGCAGCTGAGTTGTCAATTCAACCACACCTGAAATACTTAATATTTGCAGCAAAGTATTTAGTAGCAAAGTAGTATGGAAGTAACTGTAACAGTAGCAAAAGTAATAGTAATAGTTTTGTAGAAATTGTAACAGTACCAACGGAAAAGTAACTTAGCAAAGACCAATATTAAATGAGCTCGTAGGCAATGGATCCATGATGCATAATTATGTCAGATGGAATTCATCACGCAAAAGTTATAACCTAGGGTGATACAGAACTAGCTCTGATTCATCAATATAATTTAGGCATGTATTCCGAATATAGTCACACGTGCTTAAGGAAAAGAACTTGCATGACATCTTTTGTCCTACCCTCCCGTGGCAGCGAGGTCCTATTGGAAACTAAGAGATATTAAGGCATCCTTTTAATAGAGTATCGGACCAAAGCATTAGCACTTAGTGAATACATGAACTCCTCAAACTACGGTCATCACCGGGAAATGTCCCGACTATTATCACTCCGGGGTTGCTGGATCATAACACGTAATAGGTGACTATAACTTGCAAGATAGGATCAAGAACACAATTATATTCATGAAAACTTAAAGGGTTCAGATTTGAAATCATGGCACTCGGGCCCTAGTGGCATAAGCATAGCAAAGTCATAACAACATCAATCTTAGAACATAATGGATACTAGGGATCAAACCCTAACAAAACTAACTCGATTACATGGTAAATCTCATCCAACCCATCACCGTCCAGCAAGCCTACGATGGGATTACTCACACACGATAGTGAGTATCATGAAATTGGTGATGGAGGATGGTTGATGATGACGATGGCGACGATTTTCCCTCTCCGGAGCCCCGAACGGACTCCAGATCAGCCCTCCCGAGGAAGAACAGGAGGTGGCGGTGGCTCCATATCGTAAAACATGATGAATCCTTCTCTCTAATTTTTTTCTCACCGAACATGAATATATGGAGTTGGAGTTGAGGTCGGTGGAGATCCAGGAGGGTCATAAGACCAGAGGGCACGCCCCACGGGAGTGGGCGCGCCCTCTACCCTTGTAGACAGGGTGTGGATCCCCTTCGGTTGATTCTTTCGCCAATATTTTTATTTATTCCAAAAATGATCTCCATGAAGTTTCAGGTCATCCCGAGAACTTTTATTTCTGCACAAAAATAACACCACAATAATTCAGCTGGAAACAACGTCAGTCCGGGTTAGTTCCATTGAAATGATGCAAATTAGAGTCCAAAACAAGGGCAAAAGAGTTTGGAAAAGTAGATATGATGGAGACATATCAGGATGCCCTGAAAGGCATCCCCTCTTTCTTCTAACGACCATCGGTAATTTTACTTGGAGCTATATTTTTATTTGTCACATGATATGCATAAATTCTTGGAGCATCTTTTGTGTTTATTTTTTCCTTTTCTTTTATGCACCATGCTGGTATGAGAAAGTCCTTGATTGATTTATAGAATGCTCTTTGCACTTCACTTATATCTTTTGAGTACGGATTTATAGAATGCTTCATGTGCTTCACTTATATCATTTCAAGTTTGGATTGACTGTTTCTCTACGTATGTAAAACCGTTATTTGTAGAATGCTCGTTTTATTCACTTATATTTATTAGAGATTGGGCAAGTCTTTTGTAGAAAGAATTAAACTCTCTTGCTTCACTTATATCTATTTAGAGAGTCAACATGAATTGGTCATTCACATGGTTAGTCAGAAAATCCTACATGAAACTTGTAGATCACTCAATATGATATGTTTGATTCCTTGCAATAGTTGTGCGACATAGAGATGGTAATATGTGGGAGGTACTAGTGAATGATTGTGGTTTAGTAAGAATATTGGTGTTAAGGTTTATGATTCCCTATGCATGCATGTAAAGTCCATAGTTATTTAACGAAGTTATATCCTACTTATGGTGCATTATTCAGTGTTAGTTATGTTCAATGCACATTTATACGTTTATGACCGTCTTTGCTTTTTTGATTGGTCGCTTCTCAGTCTATTTGGTAGCCTCCATTTGTACTAAGCGGGAATGCTGCTTGTGCATCCAATTATTTATACCTAAGTTTTTCCATATGAGTCCACCGTACCAACCTATATGCGGTATTCACATGCTGTCCCAAGTAAATTTGCATGCACCAACTCTAATTATTCAAAATAAATTTCCGTTTTGTGTGCTCGTACCGCTCATGTGGCGGCAGGGGGTGGCATATATCTTTCATGCTAGGTGTTCTCACGATGAGTGTTTATTCACTTGTCATTGCACGAGAAAGTGGCAGGTAATAGGGATGCCCAGTCCCACAATAAATGAAAAATAATAATAACAAAATTTCTTGGAAAGTTTTGGTATGGAACGCACCCCTGGATACGGCTAGACATGGATTGTGAAAGAATGGTGGAAAGGAAATAAGCTTTATTTCCTGTTTGGGAACCGCATGTAAGGTGTCTAGTATGGAAGATGTTGGGAACTCTTGGTCATAGCGTTGACAAGAAAAGCATGCCTCTCAAAATAATTTCATCTCTAATTTAACCTTTATGCTTTGGCACCTCTGCAAATCTCTCCTTCCCTCTATGAAGGGCCTATCTATTTACTTTATGCAATTTTTATTTTTATTTTGAGTCTTCACCTTCTCTCATAAGCACCAATTGGAGAGCACTATTGTCATATTTATGCATTGTGTGTAGCTAATATTGAGTGTGTTTCATGAATGGATCAATGATTGAGCATGACGAGCTAGGGATAACGTTCTTTAGCATTGAAATTTTGAAAGACATGATTGTTTATTGGAACGCCCGAGTATTGATGTCTTTATGTCAAACTATAGACTATTGCTTTGAGTCACTCATGTCTTAATATTCATGCCATGATTAGATCATACGATCAAGGTTATGCTAGGTAGCATTCCACATAAAAAATTATCCTTTTTATCATTTACCTACTCAAGGACGAGCATGAATTAAGCTTGGGGATGTTGATACGTCTCCGTCATATCTATAATTTTTGATTGTTTCATGCCAATATTTTACAACTTTCATATACTTTTGGCAACATTTTATATTATTTTTGGGACTAACATATTGATCCAGTGCCTAGTGCGAGTTCCTGTTTGTTGCATGTTTTTTGTTTCGTGGAATATCCATATCAAACAAAGTCCAAACGCAATAAAATTTTATGGAGAATTATTTTCGAATATATGTGATTTTTGGGAGGTGGAATCAATGCAAACGGAGGCCCACGTGCCCCACTAGGCATCATGGCATGCTCAGGGGGGCAGGGTACATCGTGGTGCCTAGTGAGCACCTCATAGATTGGTCAACCCCCTTCTTTCGCCGCAAGGAAGCTAATATCTAGGAAAAAATCATGTTAAAATTTCAGCGCAATCGGAGTTATGGATCACCGGGAATTTAAGAAGCGGTGAAGGGCCAGAAAACAGGAGCGTGAAATAGAAGAGAAAACACACACACACACACACACACACACACACACAGAGAGAGAGAGAGAGACAGACAGAGAGAGAGAGAGAGAGAGAGAGAGAGAGAGAGAGATCCAATCTTGGAGGGGCTCTCGAGCCTCCGGGTGCCATGGAGGACAAGGTCCAGAGGGGAAACCTCCTCCCATCTAGAGGGAGGCCAATCAAGGAGAAGGAGGGGAGCTCTCTCTCCCTCTCTCCCGGTGGTGCCGGAACACCGTCGGGGCAATCATCGTGAGAGCGATCTACACCAACAACTTATCCGCTGTCACCACCAACTCTCTCCCCCTGTATGCAGCGGTGTAACACCTCTTCTCCCTGCTGCAATCTCTACTAAAACATGGTGCTTAATCCTACATATTATTATCCAATGATGTGTTGCCATCCTATGATGTTTGAGTAGATCTGTTTTGTCCTATGGGTTGATTTATGATCGTGATTGGTTTGAGTTGTATCTTTTCTTTTACTGTTGTCCTATGGTGCCCTATGTGTCACGCAAGCGTGAGGGATTCCTATTGTAGGGTGTTGCAATACGTTCATGATTCTCTTATGGTGGGTGGTGAGAGTGATAGAAGCTTATACCCGAGTAAGGGGGTTGTTGCATATGGGAGTAAAGAGGACTTGATAATGGATGCTATGGTTGGGTTTCACCTTAATGATCTTTGATAATTGCGGATGCTTGCTAGAGGTCCAATCATAAGTGCATATGATCCAAGTACAAAAAGTATGTGAGCTCTTGCATCTCCCTCATATAAAATAGCAATAATGAATACTGGTCTAGCTATCGATTGCCTACGGACAAAATACTTCTCTTGTGTTATAAGAAACTTTATTCTAAACAACTAACTATTTTTATCTCGCAAAGTACTCCGAGTTTTATTCCTGCAAAGTAGTTCTAGCATCACACCTACAAAATAGATTCATACTTGTTCTAGGTAAAGCGAACGTTAAGCATGCTTAGAGTTGTATTGGTGGTCGATAGAAATTGAAGGGAATATCATTTCTATCTTTAACTCCTCGTTTGGTTCGACACTCTTATTTATCGAAAAAGCTACAATTGATCCCCTATACTTGTGGTTATCACTTATGTTATCCTAATCTGCACTCTTCTAATGATGCAAGACGCTGCAAGATGCTAGTCTTAGGCTAGGCCTTCCCTTTATTCTGGCATTTCTGCAGTATAGTCCAAAGATATAGCCCACATTCCTTTGATACCGATGCATAGTTAGTATAGATCTGATGTAAGTCTTGTGAGTACTTTGGATGAGTACTCATGGTTGCTTTGCTAGCTCTTTTCCCTCTACTCAATTGTTGCGATCAGACGATGGAGCCTAGGAGCCAACTGATTCCGCCGATGACTACTACTACCCCGACGGAGCCTACTTCTACGTGGAGACCATCGACGACCAGGAGTAGTTAGGAGGCCCCAGGCAGGAGTCATGCGCCTTTTCAATCTAGTTATTGTTGTTTTGTTAGCCTTCTTAAGGCAAACTTATATACTTATGTCTATACTCACATGTTGTTACTTCGTTGACTTATGTATTCGAGCCTTCGTGATCCTGGCTTGTAATATGAAGCTTCATGTTTGAATTTGTGTCTAGAGTTGTGTTGTGATATCTTCCCGCGAGTCTCTAATCTTACTCGTGTGCATTTGCACGTATGATTAGTGCACGATTAAGTCGGGGGCGTCACAAGTTGGTATCAGAGCCAACTGCCAGTAGGAAGCCCCTTTTTCAACTCCTTGGCCTAAGTTGAGTCTAGTCTTTGAAAAACTATTTTACTAACATTGTTGTGTCACTTATGGGCCCACATCACAAATGGGTGGTATTAGGATCTTTTGTTCCCCATCTTTACTCTGGGATTCTGATCTCTCTTCTATCCGGGTTAAAGATTTTGCTAACTTTAACACTAGGTTCTCGTAGCTACTTCCTCCCGGAGAGCCCCTTCATTCCAGATGATCGCGTGCTTCATCAGAAGATCCTAAAGATACTCTTCGATGTTTTCCTGAGACCCTTGTGCCACCGCCTTTGCAATTCCCTATCACCGATATACCCTATGGATAACTACATACACTTCCCGTTCATACATTCTTTCCCAATTACTCTTGTTATTACAAGATACCTCGAAATATTCTCTAACTTTTTAAGAATCCATTGTTCCCGCTACCTTGCAGCTCCATTTCCGCATGAAAGCCCTTACAGATAATTCCCCACACTTACCAAGGATCCGTTCATCCCCAGTTGTTCATGATGCGTTTCACAAAATTCTTCGAAATGCTATTCGATCTTCCGAGAATCCTCTATAGCTTAGTGCTTTTGAGATTCTTCTTGCCTGCTTGCATTATCGTTAATTCCGTATGTCTAGTAGTCTTCATTGACATCCCTTGTCATTGTCTTTTTGAGCCTAATGATTCATTGTGTGCGAATGCGCACAATCATTGGTTAACCCTTAGAAATTATATTTCTGTCGGGGAAAACTGATCCACGAACACCTATGGGGCCGGCGGACCGGGCCCCTTTCGGTTCGGCGAGGGGCGGAGGTCGCACGAAGAGCAGATCGAGGCGAGGCACACGAGCAGTTTACCCAGCTTCGGAGCTCTCCGGAGAGATAACACTCCTACTGGTGCTTGTCTGGTTGTATTATCTGGTGTTCTTGCTCTCGAGCGAGAGAGTGTGATGTTTTCTGGGCTACGAATGAATCGAAGCAAACTGTCCGAACCTCCGAACCCCCTCTACGTTGCGCATGGGCCTCCTTTTATACGCTAAAGGGGTCACCGACAGGTGGCAACGCAGAGGAGGGTAAAAACGTAAAAAGCGAGGTAGTTGATACAGTTGCTTGTACAGTGCACCCTACCTAACCCTGACGGCAGGGGACAAGGGCATTAAATGCCCGTCTGAGTCGCCCGAACAGTGCAGAAAAGGACCGTTAGGGGCGCCACCGTTCGCCACGATGGCGATCTTGTCAGCTTCGCATGCCACTGCGCACCGCTGGCTGCACAGCCTCCCGCCACGCGCGCCCGGAGAGGCCCCCAGAGCGACACGTTGGTGGATGCGCTGGAGCGTGGGCGCAGAGTGGCCGCCTGCCGCGGCAAGCGCCTTGCCGCTGTTGTTATCTCGCCGGGTCCAGAAGCTCGTCGCTCACCGGGCCTCGGGTACCTTGTTTAGTCTTCCCGGCAAGCTCCTCTTGCCGGGGCCTTGTTGCCTTGCCGGAGCGCGTGGCGCGTCGCGGCAAGTTCCTTGGAGCGCCTTGGTTGGCCTTCCCGGCAAGCTCCTCTTGCCGGGGTCTTGTCTCCTTAGCTTAAATACTTTGTTCTTGGATGGCTCCAAGGGAACCTTGGGGGATCTTGGCGTTCGCCCGGCAAGCCTTTGCCGCGGGGTGCTGCAACTGCCCGTGCACAAGTTCGGGGTACTAGGGTACCCCTATTCTAGTACACCGACAGGAGCCCCCGGGCCTGGGCCAGACACGGTGCCGAGCGCTGTTGGGCCAGGCCCAAGACAGGGCACGGGCACACGCGGGCTGGGCCACGCCAAATCTTGCTCCGTATCCACCGCGCTCTCCCATAACGGCACGCGTTGAATGCGGCATCGTGGGAGAGATCGTGGGTGGTTGTTTATTTGGAAGGCCGAAACGTCCGCCCCGTCCCTCTTTATAAGCAGAGGAAACAGAGGCAGTTCGTTCCCCCTCGCTGGTTGCTGCTACTCCTTCTTCACAAACTCCGCCGCTCCCCCCTTCTTCTCGAAGCCGAGAGAGCAGCGCTCCGCCCCCCCCCCATTGCCACCAGCATCACCACGCCGTCGACCTTCCCCACCACCTCCGCCATGGCCCCGAAAGCCGACAAGGGAAAGGGTGTGAAGTCGGCCGAGGCGCAGCGGCTCGCGGCGCTGCGGAAGGAGCGGGCGATCTTCACCCCCCAGCTCGGCGTGCAGGAGCTGAGGGAGTACTTCTACCTCTTTTGGGCGACGGAGACGCGTGCGCATCCGCGCACGAGGGTACTCCCGGCCGCTGCCTCGGAGTTGGCTCCAAATGGGTACCCGTTCTTCCCGCTATTCTTCTATTGCGGGCTCTGCCCGCCCTTCTCGGAGTTCTTCTGTGATATTATGAACACATATGGCTTCCGCCTCCTTGACTTCACCCCCAATGCTGTCCTGACCATGGCAGTTTTCGCACACTTGTGCGAAAACTTTGTCGGAGTCCACCCTAGTGTTGCCCTTTTTCGCCACTTCTTCATACCTCGGGTAGAGAGAGGAGAGCCGCTTGCCGGAGGGATTGCCTGGGTCTCGAGAGTCGGCAAGAAAGAGGCGTACTTGGAGGGTGAGCTCCGCAGCAAGTGGGAGGAGTGGAGAGCGGAGTGGTGCTGGATCGTCGAGGAGAATCCGCAGCCCTTCACCGCCGTGCGCCAAACTCCAATAGTGCGCGGCAATGACTGGAGCAACGTGGCCCCGGAAGACGAGAGGCTGAAGATCGCCATCACTAGGATTCTTCGCCTCAGGCTTGCCGGGCTCACCGTAGGTGCTGTCGGGGCAGATTTCCTCCGCCGCCGCATTGCCCCCCTGCAGGAGAGGGGGAGGCCCGCCTGGGAATTCAAGAATTCGGCGGACATCATGAGGCTGCGGCCGGGCCTCAACTACAACTTCACCGTCTTGGAGTTGGACGCAATGCTCTTGGAATTATTCAAACGCGACCCCCAGCACCCATTCACACTGCCGAGGGGCGTAGTTCCTTTGTGCAATAACTCTTCGCTTGACCGGATCCGCGCCATGATGCCGTTGTGCGATTCACACGGCATCGTCCCAACTTGGCAAGAGCCTGCGGATGACGTTGTGCGAGCGTTCTTCGACACCTTGGAGGAAGTGCCGGTCCGCGCTGACGAGCAGAAGAGCCTCACCCGTGACACCACCGACGAGGAGCTGCAGCTCATCGCTACTAGGGCGGAAGAGGCTGCGGCCGCAGCTGCTGCGGGTGTGTTTGGGTTTACTGTGGAGGAGGCGGAGGCTGCAGAGGCGGCAAACCTTGCCGAACGCGCGGAGTTCATGGGCGAGGAGGAGCCTGCCGGTTCCGAAGCCGAGCCGAGCGAGGCCGGCGAGGAGGAGGCTGAGCCTTCAGAGAACTTGCCGCAGGCGGAGCCCCCGGCCCCGCCAAGGAGGCGCCTTCGCAGGGCCGGGGACGCAGCGGGGCGGCAGCCGGCTCCACAGCCACCGAGCCGCGCGACGCGCTCTACCGCGGCAAGCAATGTTGCCGCGGGAGCGCCTCACGCAACAGCGGCAACTGGAGCGGGATCTTCCCGGGCCACTGCCACTGCCCCCGCCAAGCGGGCAAGGGATCCTACTCCTCCACCTCGCCGCACCGGAGGAGGGCCGGACTTCGATCTTTCCGCGCTCAGCTCCGACGAGGAGGAAGAAGAGTGAGTTTCTTTGGTGCTCTTATAATCCTTCAATCTTGCTGTTTATATCTTGTATCTGACTTGCTCCAATCTGGACTCCTTTCTTTTCAGAACACTGGCCCAGAGAGCGGCGAAGAGGGCCAAGGCCGCGGTGATCGTCATCGAGGATGACCCCATCGTGTCAGCAGGAGGTGGGCCCGAGACCACCTTGACGGACCCGGCAATCACCCCTCAGAGCAGCCCCCAGCGCAGCCCCCAGCGTAAGTTCATAGTTTAGCCTTCTGCTGCCGGGCGCGCTTGAGTGCTTTTTCCTTTGTTGATATCTTGCTTGTTGACTTGTGCAGGAGCAGAGCAGCCTCATCAGGAGCGCCTGGAGGCCGGTCCCGAAGTGCCACCTGCTTCGACTGCGCCGCCAAGGGAGGAGTCCCCGGCAAGGGAGCGCTCTCCGGCAAGGGGGGACTCTCCGGCAAGGGACGGCACTGCTGATCCTGCGGCGACCGAGGCCGCAACTGAAGATGTTGGCGCAGGTAATCCACTTGCCCAGAAACTTTCCCTTGGGTTCTGCTTCTTCCATTTTTCCTTTCTTGGATTTTTGATTGATTTTCCTCCCTTCTTCGTTTTTCAGACCCATCTTCGGCTGAGCCAATGGAGATAGAGGGCGCTGACGAGGAAGGTGCCGGTGCTGATGAGACCGCCGGCGAGGAGGCCGCCGGGGCTGCTGCTGCGGAAGCCGGCGAGGGGTCGGGCGATCGCACTGACGACCCTGAGGCCGCAGGAGCGCCGGGCGCTGCGCCGACCGCCGAACCCTCTGCCGCTTCTGCGGAGCCGGGCTCCGAGGAGCCCCAGCCCGGCGCCTACTTGAAGGCCGGTGATAATATCTTCATCAAGCTACCCTGGGCGTCGAGCTCCAGGGCGTCGGTCGAGGGGGAGTCTCTTGACGGGGAGGTGCTCGCCTCTGCCGGACTGTCATTGGTTGACGTGCCCGGCAGCAGCACTGGCGAGCCTGAGGAGGAGCAGCTGCTGCGGAAGCTGCTGTCACTCTACCGCACCCGGCAAGCCAAGCTGGCTTCCCGGGAAGCGCTTGTCGCGAAGGCAGAGTTGACATGGAAAAGCGCGCGGAGGAGCTCCGGGGCCAAAATCAAGAAGCTCTCCGGTCCCTGGCGCGCCAAAGATGTCGGGGAAAACTGATCCACGAACACCTATGGGGCCGGCGGACCGGGCCCCTTTCGGTTCGGCGAGGGGCGGAGGTCGCACGAAGAGTAGATCGAGGCAAGGCACACGAGCAGTTTACCCAGCTTCGGAGCTCTCCGGAGAGATAACACTCCTACTGCTGCTTGTCTGGTTGTATTATCTGGTGTTCTTGCTCTTGAGCGAGAGAGTGTGATGTTTTCTGGGCTAAGAATGAATCAAAGCAAACTGTCCGAACCTCCGAACCCCCTCTACGTTGCGCACGGGCCTCCTTTTATACGCTAAAGGGGTCACCGACAGGTGGCAACGCAGAGGAGGGTAAAAACGTAAAAAGCGAGGTAGTTGATACAGTTGCTTGTACAGTGCACCCTACCTAACCCTGACGGCAGGGGACAAGGGCATTAAATGCCCGTCTGAGTCGCCCGAACAGTGCAGAAAAGGACCGTTAGGGGCGCCACCGCTCGCCACGATGGCGATCTTGTCAGCTTCGCATGCCACTGCGCACCGCTGGCTGCACAGCCTCCCGCCACGCGCACCCGGAGAGGCCCCCAGAGCGACACGTTGGTGGATGCGCTGGAGTGTGGGCGCATAGTGGCCGCCTGCCGCGGCAAGCGCCTTGCCGCTGTTGTTATCTCGCCGGGTCCAGAAGCTCGTCGCTCACCGGGCCTCGGGGTACCTTGTTTAGTCTTCCCGGCAAGCTCCTCTTGTCGGGGCCTTGTTGTCTTGCCGGAGCGCGTGGCGCGTCGCGGCAAGTTCCTTGGAGCGCCTTGGTTGGCCCTCCCGGCAAGCTCCTCTTGCCGGGGTCTTGTCTCCTTAGCTTAAATACTTTGTTCTTGGATGGCTCCAAGGGAACCTTGGGGGATCTTGGCGTTCGCCCGGCAAGCCTTTGCCGCGGGGTGCTGCAACTGCCCGTGCACAAGTTCGGGGTACTAGGGTACCCCTATTCTAGTACACCGACAATTTCCGGCCCATAGGCCTTTCCGAACATGAGCTGGTTCTCAACAAATCAAACCTTGATTGATTGTCCATCTAAGTCTATTCAACTTACTCATATTTGATTCAGGAGCATCACCTTCATTGATGTCAGAAGCTTTTGCATACACACATGACATTAAATGCGAGAACATGAACACTTCACTAGTGGTACACACCCGTGCGGGCCAATGTCAAACCTCCATGGCTAACCACAATGTCCCCATTGAAATTGAAGGGTTGGACTTCCATTTCTCTCCCATTATTATGAAGTCTTCCAATATTGACCTCATTATGGGAATGGATTGGTTCAAAACGCATACTACTTCTATCGTTTGCGCCACTAAAACCGCCCATCTCCTATTTCCTTCAAATGAGGTAGTAAGCTACCATGCTTGTCTTGTTCAAAATGCCTAAGCACGGATTTATTCCTTGAATGTTTTGAACACACCACCTCTTGAGGTAATTGAATGTGTTCCAGTCATTTGTGAATTCCAAGATGTCTTTTTCTATAATAACTCCTAGGAATACCCCCTGTCAGAGCTATTGAGTTTGTCATCGACTTGAAACTAGGCACCACTCCTATTGCCAAACGACCCTACAACAAGTCACCGCATGAACTCCTTTAACTTAAAGAGGAAATCAAAAATTCACTTCGTAAGGGTTTCATTCGTCCAAGTTCCTCTGCTTGGGGAGCACCTTCTCTTTGTCAAGAAGAAGGATGGAACGAATCGTTTGGTTCAAGACTACCGACCTATCAACCAAGCAACAATTCAGAACAAGTATCCTCTTCCTTGGATCAACGATATGTATGATCAACTTGCCGGTTCATTAGTCTTGTCTAAACTCGACTTGAGGTTGGGTTACCACCAGATCCGGGTTCGTGAAGAGGATATTCCAAAGACCGCATTCGTTACTTGCTATGGTTCTCATGAGTACGTTGTCATGTCCTTCGGCTTAACCAATGCCCCAACTACATTCTCTTGTTTGATGAGCCATATCTTCATGGAATACCTCAACAAGTTTGTTGTGGTTTATCTATATGATACGATCGTGTATTCCAAGAATAAAGAAGAACATGTTGAACATCTTCGTCTTGTACTAGAAAAGCTTTGAGTGCACCAGTTATATGCCAAATATTCCAAGTGTGAAGTCTGGTTACCCGAAGTAACCTACCTTGGTCATGTAATCTCCAAAGATGGTATTGTCGTCAACCCAGAACGAGTTCAGACCATTTTGGACTGGACTCCCCCGAAGAATGTCAAACAAGTCAGAAGTTTCTCGGACTCGCCAGCTATTGCTACCATTTTATTGAGAACTTCTCCAGGATTGCCAAGCCGTTAACTAATCTGATTCACATGGGAGTAAAGTTCGATTGGACAAAAAAGTGTTAGGAAAGTTTCCAGGCACTCAAAGACAAGCTGCCATCTGCCCCAGTGCTTGCTCCTCTAGATTCTTGCAAGGACTTCATCATCTATTGCAACGCATCTTGTCAAGGATTAGATTGTGTACTAATGTAAGAGCGCAAGGTTTTTGCTTATGCCTCCCGACAGATGCGTCCTCATGAGGAGAACTACCCAGTTCATGACCTTGAACTTGCCGCAGTTATATATGCACTGAAGTTGTGGCGACATTACCTTCTCGATAATCATTGCGATATCTTCATCGATCATCAAAGTCTTAAGTATTTTTTTACCCAACCAGACCTGGACCTATGTCAGTACCGATGGATGGAAGCAATTACATACTATGACTGTGGTATTTCTTATACCCCTGGCAAGGCTAATGTCATGGTTGATGCCCTGAATTGCAAGACTTATTACAACAACCACATGGTTCAGAAAACTCAACCCCGCCTTCATCAAGATCTTCGTAGGTTGAACCCTCATATTGTTCCACGGGGTTCTCTTAATAACCTTGTCCTAGAACCAACTCTTCAAAAAGCCATTAAGTCTGCGCAAGCAAAATGCACTGAAGTTGATCAGATGAACATGATCTTGCTTTAGAGAAAGCCAGAGATTTCTCGCTTGCTGAAGATGGAACCTTGTATTTCAGAGATCGCCTTGTGGTACACCAATTGGAACTTATGACATAGAAAGTGATGAAAGAAGCACATGACACACCTCTCTCTATTCATCTAGGAAGCACCAAGATGTACCTAGACATCCGTCAGAAGTACTGGTGGTCTAAGATGAAGCAAGACATTGCATGATATATTGAAGAATGTGACGTTTGCCATCACGTCAAAGCAGAACATCAGAAACCTGCTGTACTTCTACAACCACTTCCTATTCCTGAATGGAAATGGGATAATATTCAAATAGATTTCATCACTGGCCTCCCCAAATCACAAAAGGGTCACCATGCTATACTTGTCATCATCGACCAATTCTCCAAAGTTGCACACTTTCTGCCAGTGAAGGAAACAATCACTGCTAGTCAATTAGAAAAATTCTATATCTCCAAAATTGTGACACCCCATGACATTCCGAAGGAGATCAGTTCAAACCATGGCAACATTTTCACCTCGAAGTTCTAGGATAGTTTCCAAGAACCAATGGGAACTCATATAAGCTGGAGCACTTCTTATCACCCCAGTCCCAAGGTCAAGTTGAAAGAGTCAACCAAATTCTTGAAGATATGTTGTGTGCTTGTGTCATCTCTTTTGGCAAGAAGTGCGAAGAATCTGACCCGTATGCTGAATTCTCTTACAACAACAGTTATCAAGCTAGATTGAAGATGGCACCCTTGGAGGTACTATATGGACATAAGTGCCGAAACCCTCTGATTTCTTCAGAAACTGGGGAATGACTGCTCATTGGTCCAGATATTATCCAACAAGCTGAACAGGAAGTCTGCATTGTCGGGATAATCTCAAGGCAGCCCAGTCCTGCCAGAAGAGCAACTATGACGGTAAACACCAGAGTTCTACCTATCAACCTGTTGATCAAGCTTATCTATGTGTCAGTCCTGTGAGGGGCACTTATCGTTTCAGAGTCAAGGGCAAGTTAGCTCCTCGCTACATTGGTCCATTCTGCATCCTCGCCCGAGGTGGACATGTGGCTTATCAATTGGAATTGCTACCTCGGTGCTCTCACGTCCATGATGTCTTACATGTGTCGCAACTTCGTCGTTGCTTCGAGGACCCACATCATGAGGTGGATCCTGAAATGATCGAGGTGCAAGATGGTCTCTCTTTCAAAGAGCATCGGATCCACATTCTTGATCTGAACGTTGAACCCGTCAGAAGGTTACTAAGTTCCTCAAAGTGTGCAGTGGTCGAATCATACTGAAGATGAAGCCACTTGGGAACACGAGAAACATCTTCGGGAAGAATACCTTGATCTTTTCCCTTCTACCTCCTAATCCTCGGGACGAGAATTTCTTTTAGAGGAGGAGAGTTGTAACACCCCCGTGTATTAAGCTGCAGTAACCCCTCTCTGATTATGCTAAGTAAATGTGGTTAACATTGCTTCATCACTTTGAGTCATATCTCATTTCAAATTCTACCTCTGAATTCAAATTTAAATTATAAAGTCCAAAAATTATTTCACCAAACACTCGGACAAAAATGTTCATAGTATTTCAATTAATCACCGAGTAATTTTCATGGAGAAACCAACATTTTATGAACTGGCTAAATGCCCTAAAACAATTAAAATGATGCTAAAACAATATTTAAAATGAATTTTCTAAATTATGAAAATACAAATTATTTTCAATAAATCACTAACCTTTTGTGGCAGTGTCGAAAATTGCACTTTAATAAATGGACTGAGTTCCTGTTTTGCTAAGCCTATTTGCTATTTAAAATAATTACAAAACAGAATTAAATAAAAGAAAAAAGAAAAATCTAGAAAAAAATAAAAAGAGCAAAGGCCCTTGTGCCACTGGCCACAGTGCACGACCCAAGCCAGCCCACGCCCCCCCGGTCGTCCCCCACCTCGCTATAGTGGGCGACCGAGGCGAGCCCGCCCGTCCCCGCCGGACCGGCTCGCTGCCCCGGGCTGCCATGCCGACGACGAGGATAAGGACGCCACCCCACGGCCCCTCGGTATCATCGACGCCCCCCTAGATCCACCTTTCCCTACCACTCCCTCGCTTGCCCTCTCCCACGCCCTTCGCCACCTCATCCGAGCGCCGCCATGGCCGATGCACTGTGAAGCTTGCGACCACCCTCCTCACCGCGCCTCACAGTCATGACCACGAGCTCCGCCGCTGCCTCCTACGCCGTCTGCAGCTACGGGCCCAAGCTGGGAGCCCAGGATCCGTCTCCTACCTTGTCTGCAGCTACGGGCCCAAGCCGGGAGCCTCTGCCCCATCTCTTATGCCATCTTCCTCCTCCTCTGCCCCGCCGGTCTCCGTCATTGAATCCGACTTCGACAAGCCCTCCCCAAGCATGCTTAGTACACCTGCACGGCCCCTGTGAGCACCTCTCCCCTTCCCCCCACTGGCCCACTCCACGCGCTCATTGGTGAGCTCTAGCACCTGATCCGACGTCAGCCATAGTGCTCCACCGCTCGCGCTCACCTCCAGCATGGGCCCGGTGACCTTTTGGTGTCGTGCATGCGACTGTTGTGCTCGCCACACCACGTAGACCCCGCATAGCCCTTTAGCTCACGCTAAAAGCACCCCTAACCGCATGCTCATGCTGACCCGAGCTCTGGCTACCGCCCGCGAGCTCGCTGCCGACGCTACGGTACAACTCCGACGATGCCAACACCGCCATTCAACGCGCTGACGTCTGCCCATTCGAACGCGACCGGCCCCGCGCCAAATAAGCACTTGTGGGCGAATCCTAATGAGTGCCCGAGCCTCTCCGTCGTAGAAATGCTCGCCAGAGCTCTCTCCGACACTGCTACCAACATGGCGGGGCCTGGGGCCCATCCTGGGATACTGCCAGTGGGCCCCCTTGCCCCAGTTGACTGCGTTGAACCCGATCAACTGTGCTGACTGGGCATCATAGCCACTGACATGTGGGCCACCCCCTAATTAACTAAAATCTTAATTAATTTAATTAGTTTGATTTATTTAGACACTGACGGGTGGCCCCTACTAATTAGTCAAATTAAACCTGTTAATTTTAGTTGAGTCACTGACAGTGGGGTCCCACTTATCAGTTTGACCAGTCAACTACCAGTGTTGACTGCTGACTGGGCTTTGACTGGCCCCACATGCCAGCCTATGAAGCACATCTCTGGGTACACTTCTGTGTGCCCATAGCATTTAGTATTTAATATATTTATGAATTAATTTAATTACATAATTTTTAGAATATTATTAAAACTTTGAAAAATCAGATAAAATAATCTATAAGTCAGATGAAAATAATTTATATATTGAAAATTGCTCAAAAAATATGATGAATCTGAATATACTGTCCACTCATCTATCACATGCCTCTAACATGATGAACATGGATCCTTCCCCTCTGATTCATATGTCTGATAATCACCGAAAGCAGGGAAAACATTCCCAGATGTTTTCCCGCTCCATGTGTAATGTGCAGCACTGCGTTAGGTCACTCCTAGCACAGCATATTGCCATGTCATGCATCATGATGCATTTGGTTGCTTTACATTTATTGTTTCTTCCCCCTCTTCTCTCCGGTAGACATCAAGACCAACGCTGCTCCCTGGTATGACTACACACCTGGCGATCAGCCCCTTTCCGCAGAGCATCTAGGCAAGCAAAACCCCGTTGATCATTCCTATATCGCCCATTCCTTCTCTCTAATACTTGCATTAGATTTTTCTACTGTTGTTTGATAGCTCCTATTCTGATGCATAGCTTGATTTTGTAACCTGCTATTGTTACCTTACCTATTATCCTATATGCGTATGCGTAGTATAGGTTGAGTAGTGATCCATCAGTGACCCCTCCCCATGTCCTTGTTGCCTCCGCTTTATTACCAGATGACTCGATCAACGTGATCGAAGTGCAGAGTCAAACACATCACGGCACACCCCCTTAGTTGTATGACTCTGCAGAGCTACCATCGAGTGCCGAGGGTGATACCTCGTAACACACTCTTGATGATATCTCTATAGTGTAACTAATCGGTCATGGATTACCGAAGGTGATTCCTCCTTCACCACTCCCAATAACAAGTATGGTGTGCAGCTCTTCAAGTGTGAACCTACCGAGGGTGATTCCTCCAAGTTCATCTTGATTCCTAGGATTCCCCCTTGATGTTACGGACACACAGTTACATTTACCTATTTCCATCTACTATTTCTGCGGGACTGAAGGGACAGGCGGTACCACCCTGGTAGAGGTGGACCTGAGTTCCCGACAGTCTATTGTGAGTCAGGTTGACCTGGAGGGTACCCATGAGATAATTACGCGGCACGGCAGGGCATTCTTGGCCCTTGCCGTAAGTCCGCGAGACAGGGCGACAGGATAATAGATCCTGGATCATTGATCGTGTCCGCGCGCTCCCAAGACTAACGGGTTTGGATATGTGATCCGAGTAGACCTCTGGCCATTTCGCATTGGCCATCACGCGGGAATAAGTATGGGCACTCGGTGTTGTATGACTCTTCCGAAAGCTCATTGGCGTTAGCAGTTTAGCGGCGTGTGCCGGGTTGGACGGGAACCACTTGTGCTTGTATTAGGGGGTGGGGCTGCTCCAGGCCCAATTCGCAACACGCATCATTGCAAAGGATGACTAGCCAATGACCCCTTCGCATTTAGGACGTAAACCGGTGTGTTGGCCTCTTTGTTGAGCCTAGGTAGGACTACGGCATGTTGATGAGCCAAGGCCGTGCATGACCCATTAAAGTGTGTTTGACCAGAGTTAATCGAGCATGTTGGGTAAGTTGGTGCACCTCTACAGGGAAGTATATCTATTCATATAGCCGTGTCCACGGTAACAGACGCTCGGAGTTGTATCCTGATCTATTACAACTAGAACTGGATATGGGAGACACCAAATGGATATGATGGCTCCGAGATCGCTTTCTCGTAGGGAGTCGAGGAAGGATCTCTAGGCATTGCTACTACATACTTATTACTTATGTTATGCTAATCTGCCCTCTTCTAATGCCGCAAGACCCTGCAAGATGCTAGTCTTCGATAGGCTAGGTCTTCCCTCTATTCTGACATTTCTGTAGTATATTCCAAAGATATAGCCCCATTCCTTTAATACCGATGCATAGTTAGTATAGATCTGATGTAAGTCTTGCGAGTACTTTGGATGAGTACTCACGTGTGACACCCCCGATTCAATCGTACACTAAACATGCACGCAAACGTGTGCGATCAAGATCAGGGACTCACGGGAAGATATCACAACACAACTCTAAAAACATAAATAAGTCATACAAGCATCATAATACAAACCAGGGGCCTCGAGGGCTCGAATACAAGTGCTCGATCATAGACGAGTCAGAGGAAGCAACAATATCTGAGTACAGACATAAGTTAAACAAGTTTGCCTTAAGAAGGCTAGCACAAACTGGGATACAGATCGAAAGAGGCGCAGGCCTCCTGCCTGGGATCCTCCTAAACTACTCCTGGTCGTCGTCAGCAGCCTGCACGTAGTAGTAGACACCTCCAGTGTAGTAGTCGTCATCGACGGTGGCGTCTGGCTCCTGGACTCCAGCATCTGCTTGCGACAACCAGAAAGAAAGGAAAGGGGGAAAAGGGGGGAGAAAGCAACCGTGAGTACTCATCCAAAGTACTCGCAAGCAAGGAGCTACACTACATATGCATGGGTATATGTGTAAAGGGCCATATCAGTGGACTGAACTGCAGAATGCCAGAATAAGAGGGGGATAGCTAATCCTGTCGAAGACTACGCTTCTGGCAGCCTCCGTCTTGCAGCATGTAGAAGAGAGTAGATTGAAGTCCTCCAAGTAGCATCTCCAGTAGCATCGCATAGCAATATCCTACCCGGCAATCCTCTCCTCGTCGCCCTGTTAGAGAGCGATCACCGGGTTGTATCTGGCACTTGAAAGGGTGTGTTTTATTAAGTATCCGGTTCTAGTTGTCATAAGGTCAAGGTACAACTCCGGGTCGTCCTTTTACCAAGGGACACGGCTATTCGAATAGATTAACTTCCCTGCAGGGGTGCACCACATAACCCAACACGCTCGATCCCATTTGGCCGGACACACTTTCCTGGGTCATGCCCGGCCTTGGAAGATCAACACGTCGCAGCCCCACCTAGGCACAACAGAGAGGTCAGCACGCCGGTCTAACTCCTATGGCGCAGGGGTCTGGGCCCATCGCCCTTTGCACACCTGCACGTTGCGAACGCGGCCGGAAGCAGAACTAGCCCCCTTAATACAAGTGCAGGCTTACGTTCCAATTCGGTGCGTGCCACTCAGTCGTTGACGTCAAGAAGGCTTCGGCTGATACCACGACGTCGGGATACCCATAACTACTCCCGCGTAGATGGTTAGTGCGTATAGACCAAATGGCCAAACTCAGATCAAATACTAAGATCTCGTTAAGCGTGTTATTATGAAGCAACCGCGGACGCCGATCAGGGCCAGGCCCACCTCTCGCCTAGGTGGTCTCAACCTGCCCTGTCGTTCCGCCACAAGGATCCACATAGAGGGCCGTCGGGACAAAGGTCCTTTCAGCCCCCAATCCGTGAATCACTCGCGGGTACTCTTCGAGCAGACCCGACTTTAGTCACCATCTGTATAGTATGTATGTATAGTATATACCCGTGATCACCTCCCAAGTGATCACGGCCCGATAGTATAGCAAGGCAGACTGACAAGAATGTAGGCCCAATGATGATAAACTAGCATCCTATACTAAGCATTTAGGATTGCAGGTAAGGTATCAACAGATGTAGCAACAATGTCAGGCTATGCATCAGAATAGGATCAACGGAAAGCAGTAACATGCTACACTACTCTAATGCAAGAAGTATAGAGGAGAATAGGCGATATCTGGTGATCAAGGGGGGGCTTGCCTGATTGCTCTGGCAAGGAGGGGTCGTCAACTCCGTAGTCAAACTGGGCAGCAGCAGCGTCGGTCTCGTAGTCTACCGGAGAGAAGAGGGGGAAGAAACAATGAATACAATGCAAACAGATGCTTATCGATGCATGACATGACAAGTAACGATGGTAGGTGTGCCCAATCGCGATAGTAGGTGATACCGACGAAGGGGGAAAACATCCGGGAAAGTATTCCCGGTGTTTCGCGTTTTTGGACCGGTGAACCGGAGGGGGAAAGTTGCGTGTTATCTATTCTAGGGATGTGTGGCGGACGAACGGGCTGCGTATCCGGATTCGTCTCGTCGTTCTGAGCAAGTTTCATGTACAAAGTTTTTCCATCCGAGCTACGGTTTATTTATTATGACTTTTCCAAGTTTTAGCAATATTCCGAAATCATTATTAATTCGAAATTAAATAGCTAAATGCTAGGTGCACCCAGCTCTGCGTACACAGAAGTGTACCAGAGGCTGACAGGTGGGCCAGGGGTCCCAGTTGACCAGTCAACGTTTGACTGGTTAACAAGGGTGGGGCCCCCTATCATTGGCTGTTACATTAACTAACTAGTTAATTTAGCCTAACTAGGTTATTAGGGTAATAGATTTTAATTAGTTTAATTAAACCTAATTAATTAAGTTAATTAATTTAATTAACTAATTGATTAATTAATAATTTTAATTACTTATTATCATTTTTTTATTCTTTTTTTATAAAATCATTCTGGGGAGGTTTGGGCCCCGACTGTCATTGGCCCTAGGGGCCTAAGCGGGCGCAAGGGCATGCAGGCGTGCGGGTTACGGGCGTTGGTGCCCAGCCCGATCGGGCACACGCCCAGATTGAAGGGGGAAGTCGCCGTCCACGGGCACGGCGAGGCCGGCCGCCTGAGGCGGCAGTGGCGAGGCCAGGCGAGGTGAGGTAGCGCGCGGGCGCAGTGGGGGGACCAGGGGGCACGTGAGAGGAGGCGAGGTGGCGCGGCAGAACGAGGACGATGCCGGAGCATGGGGCAGTTGGGCGCTGCCGCAGAGTGCAGAGGCACGATGGCCGGGGCGAACGCGAGCACAGGACGTGCACGCGGGTGGCGGGACGATCAGGGGCACGGCGGAGCGAGCTCCGGGCGCAGGTGCGGGCGGTGTGCGCGTGCGCGT